>NC_069507.1:96818471-96870971 GCF_027579735.1 Bombina bombina
TATGTGCTCTATCTGAATTATAAAATTTTAAATTTTGACTTGACAGTCCCTTTAAAGCAGGAGCTTGGCACCCCAGATGTTTCGGAACTACATTTGTGTGTGTGTGTGTGTGTGTATGTGTGTGTATGTGTGAGAGTGTGTGTATGTATGTATGTGTGTGTGTGTGTATGTGAGAGTGTGTGTGTGTGAGTGTGAGAGAGAGAGAGTGTGTGTGTGTGTGTGTGAGTGAGTGAGTGTGAGTGAGAGAGAGTGTGTGTGAGTGAGAGAGAGAGTGAGTGTGTGTGTGTGTGTGAGTGAGAGAGAGAGTGTGTGTGTGAGTGAGTGTGAGTGAGAGAGAGTGTGTGTGAGTTAGAGAGAGAGTGAGTGTGTGTGTGTGTGAGTGAGAGAGAGTGTGTGTGTTTGTATGAGAGAGTGTGTGTGTGTGTGTGTATGTGAGAATGTGTGTATGTGAGTGTGTGTGTGTCTGAGAGTGTGTGTGTGTCTGAGAGTGTTTGTGAGAGTGAGTGTTTGTGAGAGTGAGTGTTTGTGAGAGTGAGTGTTTGTGAGAGTGAGTGTTTGTGAGAGTGAGTGTTTGTGAGAGTGAGTGTTTGTGAGAGTGAGTGTTTGTGAGAGTGAGTGTTTGTGAGAGTGAGTGTTTGTGAGAGTGAGTGTTTGTGAGAGTGAGTGTTTGTGAGAGTGAGTGTTTGTGAGAGTGAGTGTTTGTGAGAGTGAGTGAGTGAGTGTGTGAGTGTTTGTGAGAGTGAGTGTTTGTGAGAGTGAGTGTTTGTGAGAGTGAGTGTTTGTGAGAGTGAGTGTTTGTGAGAGTGAGTGTTTGTGAGAGTGAGTGTTTGTGAGAGTGAGTGTTTGTGAGAGTGAGTGTTTGTGAGAGTGAGTGTTTGTGAGAGTGAGTGTAGCAAAGGATTCTGGGTAAGATATGCAAATTAGGTTTACAATGACACACCTTTTTACTTCAAGTCTGCTTTTCAGCAGATTCCCTTAACGCCAAAGTATCGCTGTTCACACAGCTTATAAACTTAGCTAGGGTTAGTGCAGTGATTCAAAACTATCATAGAGGTTTTCTGTGGGGAAAAACAAGCCTTCGGGCCTGTCTAGATTTGTTAATGAACTACACAATGTGTTATTTTCTCTATTTTGTGCGTAGTGGAGGATTTTAAACTCACCTTTTACCTCCCCCTAATTTAAAATGTTGTAATTTGCCCGGAAACAACTTCACCCAGCAGTGATACAAACCTCCCAGCTGATGAGTAGCAACAACTACGAAACAATCTGTCCTGGGATAGTTATGAATCACTGCACTAACCCTAGCTAAGTTTATAAGCTGTGTGAACAGTGATGCTTTGGCATTAAGGGAATCTGCTGAAAAGCAGACTTGAAGTAAAAAGGTGTGTCATTGTGAACCTAATTTGCATATCTTACCCAGAATCCTTTGCTTCATTGGAAACGTATTCCAGAGGTTTTCTGTGGGGGAAAAAAAAAGCCTTCTGGCCTGTCTAGATGTGTTAATGAACTACACAATGAGTTATTTTCTCTATATAAATATATATATATACATATATACATACACATACATACACACACACGCTCAGTAGGTGCCTCAGAAAGTGTGCACATTTAGGTAATGGAAGTGAATCGGTAGTTTGTTAAAATTGTCTGCTCTATCTGAATCATGAAAATGTATTTTTGACATTAGTGTTCCTTTAAGTGCAACAAAGAAATTATATCCCTGACTGGTACAAACTGAACATACTGCATCACACAAACATTATGCAATATGAGCAATTAAACAGTGATCATGATTAACATAATTATACAGTGGTCAACCTTGGGTTCATATAAACCTTATCTGAATTACATGAAGTTCATAGTACAATTATAAACTCTGATTTATATCTACTGACACTTTCTAATCACATAGGAGTCCAACGTTGGTTCAGTTTAGGAAGGGCAGGTTTAGCTGCTAAATTATCACATGACAGCAGAGATATTTCTGTTCTTAGTTGTAATTGACTGTTAATGAATGAAACCACTGCAGCTCTTATTATATAAACGTCAACAAATTTATAGGAAACAGGCACCAGATAGATTTTTAAAGAGCCAGCCACACTTAGTTTAAGAACAAGGGTAGTACTTTATAAACTGATATGAGATTAAAGGTACAGTAAAGTCATTTAGATATAGCATGCAAATTTAAACAAATTTCTAATTTACTTCTATTATCAAATTTGTTTTGTTCTCTTGGTATCCTTTGTTGAAGAATCAATCTAGTTAGGCTGATAGAAGGTTAGGAGAATGCACATGTCTAAAAATCTATGGCAGCAGTGTTTGCAACTATGTATAACATTGCTATAAAAACTGCTACAATCCCTGCTGCCAAATGGCTAAAGACACGTGTACGCTCGTGAGCTCAGATAGGATAACTCTTTAACAAAGGATAACAAGAGAACTATGCCAATTTTATAATGCAAGTGCATTAAAAATACTGCATACTCTATTCAATACATTTAAGTTAAATTTTGACTTACTGTCCCTTTAATACAAAAAACAGAATTTATGTTTACCTGATAAATTTCTTTCTCCAACGGTGTGTCCGGTCCACGGCGTCATCCTTACTTGTGGGATATTCTCTTCCCCAACAGGAAATGGCAAAGAGCCCAGCAAAGCTGGTCACATGATCCCTCCTAGGCTCCGCCTACCCCAGTCATTCGACCGACGTTAAGGAGGAATATTTGCATAGGAGAAACCATATGGTACCGTGGTGACTGTAGTTAAAGAAAATAAATTATCAGACCTGATTAAAAAACCAGGGCGGGCCGTGGACCGGACACACCGTTGGAGAAAGAAATTTATCAGGTAAACATAAATTCTGTTTTCTCCAACATAGGTGTGTCCGGTCCACGGCGTCATCCTTACTTGTGGGAACCAATACCAAAGCTTTAGGACACGGATGAAGGGAGGGAGCAAATCAGGTCACCTAAATGGAAGGCACCACGGCTTGCAAAACCTTTCTCCCAAAAATAGCCTCAGAAGAAGCAAAAGTATCAAACTTGTAAAATTTGGTAAAAGTGTGCAGTGAAGACCAAGTCGCTGCCCTACATATCTGATCAACAGAAGCCTCGTTCTTGAAGGCCCATGTGGAAGCCACAGCCCTAGTGGAATGAGCTGTGATTCTTTCGGGAGGCTGCCGTCCGGCAGTCTCGTAAGCCAATCTGATGATGCTTTTAATCCAAAAAGAGAGAGAGGTAGAAGTTGCTTTTTGACCTCTCCTTTTACCTGAATAAACAACAAACAAGGAAGATGTTTGTCTAAAATCCTTTGTAGCATCTAAATAGAATTTTAGAGCGCGAACAACATCCAAATTGTGCAACAAACGTTCCTTCTTTGAAACTGGTTTCGGACACAGAGAAGGTACGATAATCTCCTGGTTAATGTTTTTGTTAGAAACAACTTTTGGAAGAAAACCAGGTTTAGTACGTAAAACCACCTTATCTGCATGGAACACCAGATAAGGAGGAGAACACTGCAGAGCAGATAATTCTGAGACTCTTCTAGCAGAAGAAATTGCAACTAAAAACAAAACTTTCCAAGATAATAACTTAATATCAACGGAATGTAAGGGTTCAAACGGAACCCCCTGAAGAACTGAAAGAACTAAATTGAGACTCCAAGGAGGAGTCAAAGGTTTGTAAACAGGCTTGATTCTAACCAGAGCCTGAACAAAGGCTTGAACATCTGGCACAGCTGCCAGCTTTTTGTGAAGTAACACCGACAAGGCAGAAATCTGTCCCTTCAGGGAACTTGCAGATAATCCTTTTTCCAATCCTTCTTGAAGGAAGGATAGAATCCTAGGAATCTTAACCTTGTCCCAAGGGAATCCTTTAGATTCACACCAACAGATATATTTTTTCCAAATTTTGTGGTAAATCTTTCTAGTTACAGGCTTTCTAGCCTGAACAAGAGTATCGATAACAGAATCTGAGAATCCTCGCTTCGATAAAATCAAGCGTTCAATCTCCAAGCAGTCAGCTGGAGTGAAACCAGATTCGGATGTTCGAACGGACCCTGAACAAGAAGGTCTCGTCTCAAAGGTAGCTTCCAAGGTGGAGCCGATGACATATTCACCAGATCTGCATACCAAGTCCTGCGTGGCCACGCAGGAGCTATCAAGATCACCGACGCCCTCTCCTGATTGATCCTGGCTACCAGCCTGGGGATGAGAGGAAATGGCGGGAACACATAAGCTAGTTTGAAGGTCCAAGGTGCTACTAGTGCATCCACTAGAGCCGCCTTGGGATCCCTGGATCTGGCCCCGTAGCAAGGAACTTTGAAGTTCTGACGAGAGGCCATCAGATCCATGTCTGGAATGCCCCACAGGTGAGTGACTTGGGCAAAGATTTCCGGATGGAGTTCCCACTCCCCCGGATGCAATGTCTGACGACTCAGAAAATCCGCTTCCCAATTTTCCACTCCTGGGATGTGGATAGCAGACAGGTGGCAGGAGTGAGACTCCGCCCATAGAATGATTTTGGTCACTTCTTCCATCGCTAGGGAACTCCTTGTTCCCCCCTGATGGTTGATGTACGCAACAGTTGTCATGTTGTCTGATTGAAACCGTATGAACTTGGTCCTCGCTAGCTGAGGCCAGGCCTTGAGAGCATTGAATATCGCTCTCAGTTCCAGAATATTTATCGGTAGAAGAGATTCTTCCCGAGACCAAAGACCCTGAGCTTTCAGGGATCCCCAGACCGCGCCCCAGCCCATCAGACTGGCGTCGGTCGTGACAATGACCCACTCTGGTCTGCGGAATGTCATCCCTTGTGACAGGTTGTCCAGGGACAGCCACCAACGGAGTGAGTCTCTGGTCCTCTGATTTACTTGTATCTTCGGAGACAAGTCTGTATAGTCCCCATTCCACTGACTGAGCATGCACAGTTGTAATGGTCTTAGATGAATGCGCGCAAAAGGAACTATGTCCATTGCCGCTACCATCAACCCGATCACTTCCATGCACTGAGCTATGGAAGGAAGAGGAACGGAATGAAGTATCCGACAAGAGTCTAGAAGTTTTGTTTTTCTGACCTCTGTCAGAAAAATCCTCATTTCTAAGGAGTCTATAATTGTTCCCAAGAAGGGAACCCTTGTTGACGGGGATAGAGAACTCTTTTCCACGTTCACTTTCCATCCGTGAGATCTGAGAAAGGCCAGGACGATGTCCGTGTGAGCCTTTGCTTGAGGAAAGGACGACGCTTGAATCAGAATGTCGTCCAAGTAAGGTACTACCGCAACGCCCCTTGGTCGTAGCACAGCTAGAAGGGACCCTAGTACCTTTGTGAAAATCCTTGGAGGAGTGGCTAATCCGAAAGGAAGCGCCACGAACTGGTAATGTTTGTCCAGGAATGCGAACCTTAGGAACCGATGATGTTCCTTGTGGATAGGAATATGTAGATACGCATCCTTTAAATCCACCGTGGTCATGAATTGACCTTCCTGGATGGAAGGAAGAATAGTTCGAATGGTTTCCATCTTGAACGATGGAACCTTGAGAAACTTGTTTAAGATCTTGAGATCTAAGATTGGTCTGAACGTTCCCTCTTTTTTGGGAACTATGAACAGATTGGAGTAGAACCCCATCCCTTGTTCTCTTAATGGAACTGGATGAATCACTCCCATTTTTAACAGGTCTTCTACACAATGTAAGAACGCCTGTCTTTTTATGTGGTCTGAAGACAACTGAGACCTGTGGAACCTCCCCCTTGGGGAAGTCCCTTGAATTCCAGAAGATAACCTTGGGAGACTATTTCTAGCGCCCAAGGATCCAGAACATCTCTTGCCCAAGCCTGAGCGAAGAGAGAGAGTCTGCCCCCCACCAGATCCGGTCCCGGATCGGGGGCCAACATTTCATGCTGTCTTGGTAGCAGTGGCAGGTTTCTTGGCCTGCTTTCCCTTGTTCCAGCCTTGCATTGGTCTCCAAGCTGGCTTGGCTTGAGAAGTATTACCCTCTTGCTTAGAGGACGTAGCACTTTGGGCTGGTCCGTTTTTACGAAAGGGACGAAAATTAGGTCTATTTTTTGCCTTGAAAGGCCGATCCTGAGGAAGGGCGTGGCCCTTACCCCCAGTGATATCAGAGATAATCTCTTTCAAGTCAGGGCCAAACAGCGTTTTCCCCCTTGAAAGGAATGTTAAGTAGCTTGTTCTTGGAAGACGCATCAGCCGACCAAGATTTCAACCAAAGCGCTCTGCGCGCCACAATAGCAAACCCAGAATTCTTAGCCGCTAACCTAGCCAATTGCAAAGTGGCGTCTAGGGTGAAAGAATTAGCCAATTTGAGAGCATTAATTCTGTCCATAATCTCCTCATAAGGAGGAGAATCACTATCGAGCGTCTTTATCAGCTCATCGAACCAGAAACATGCGGCTGTAGCGACAGGGACAATGCATGAAATTGGTTGTAGAAGGTAACCCTGCTGAACAAACATCTTTTTAAGCAAACCTTCTAATTTTTTATCCATAGGATCTTTGAAAGCACAACTATCCTCTATGGGTATAGTGGTGCGTTTGTTTAAAGTGGAAACCGCTCCCTCGACCTTGGGGACTGTCTGCCATAAGTCCTTTCTGGGGTCGACCATAGGAAACAATTTTTTAAATATGGGGGGAGGGACGAAAGGAATACCGGGCCTTTCCCATTCTTTATTAACAATGTCCGCCACCCGCTTGGGTATAGGAAAAGCTTCTGGGAGCCCCGGCACCTCTAGGAACTTGTCCATTTTACATAGTTTCTCTGGGATGACCAACTTTTCACAATCATCCAGAGTGGATAATACCTCCTTAAGCAGAATGCGGAGATGTTCCAACTTAAATTTAAATGCAATCACATCAGGTTCAGCCTGTTGAGAAATGTTCCCTGAATCAGTAATTTCTCCCTCAGACAAAACCTCCCTGGCCCCATCAGACTGGGTTAGGGGCCCTTCAGAGATATTAATATCAGCGTCGTCATGCTCTTCAGTATCTAAAACAGAGCAGCCACGCTTACGCTGACAAGGGTTCATTTTGGCTAAAATGTTTTTGACAGAATTATCCATTACAGCCGTTAATTGTTGCATAGTAAGGAGTATTGGCGCGCTAGATGTACTAGGGGCCTCCTGAGTGGGCAAGACTCGTGTAGACGAAGGAGGGAATGATGCAGTACCATGCTTACTCCCCTCACTTGAGGAATCATCTTGGGCATCATTGTCATTATCACATAAATCACATTTATTTAAATGAATAGGAATTCTGGCTTCCCCACATTCAGAACACAGTCTATCTGGTAGTTGAGACATGTTAAACAGGCATAAACTTGATAACAAAGTACAAAAACGTTTTAAAATAAAACCGTTACTGTCACTTTAAATTTTAAACTGAACACACTTTATTACTGCAATTGCGAAAAAACATGAAGGAATTGTTCAAAATTCACCAAATTTTCACCACAGTGTCTTAAAGCCTTAAAAGTATTGCACACCAAATTTGGAAGCTTTAACCCTTAAAATAACGGAACCGGAGCCGTTTTAAACTTTAACCCCTTTACAGTCCCTGGTATCTGCTTTGCTGAGACCCAACCAAGCCCAAAGGGGAATACGATACCAAATGACGCCTTCAGAAAGTCTTTTCTAAGTATCAGAGCTCCTCTCACATGCGACTGCATGCCATGCCTCTCAAAAACAAGTGCGCCACACCGGCGCGAAAATGAGGCTCTGCTTAAGCTTTGGGAAAGCCCCTAAGGAATAAGGTGTCTAATACAGTGCCTGCCGATATTATTATATCAAAAATACCCAGATAAAATGATTCCTCAAGGCTAAATATGTGTTAATAATGAATCGATTTAGCCCAGAAACAGTCTACAGTCTTAATAAGCCCTTGTGAAGCCCTTATTTATGATCGTAATAAACATGGCTTACCGGATCCCATAGGGAAAATGACAGCTTCCAGCATTACATCGTCTTGTTAGAATGTGTCATACCTCAAGCAGCAAGAGACTGCACACTGTTCCCCCAACTGAAGTTAATTGCTCTCAACAGTCCTGTGTGGAACAGCCATGGATTTTAGTTACGGTTGCTAAAATCATTTTCCTCATACAAACAGAAATCTTCATCTCTTTTCTGTTTCTGAGTAAATAGTACATACCAGCACTATTTCAAAATAACAAACTCTTGATTGAATAATAAAAACTACAGTTAAACACTAAAAAACTCTAAGCCATCTCCGTGGAGATGTTGCCTGTACAACGGCAAAGAGAATGACTGGGGTAGGCGGAGCCTAGGAGGGATCATGTGACCAGCTTTGCTGGGCTCTTTGCCATTTCCTGTTGGGGAAGAGAATATCCCACAAGTAAGGATGACGCCGTGGACCGGACACACCTATGTTGGAGAAAGTTAGTAAACAAATACATGAATACATTTAGGAGCCATTGCTCAGTGTCCTGAATTATGTAGAGTCTGGGTAACATTGACTGGAAAATGTTGACATATTGACATTCATATTGTAGAACCAATTTCCTCATTAACATTTGTTCCCCAATTCAATTTGTTCAATTGTAACATTCAAATATTGAATGTTAAAGGGGCTGAATGGTCCAAAAATAAATGTGCACCATGCATTTCAGTTTAAAAAATAATTTTTGTAATATACTTCCATTGGCAAAAATGCATTTAGTAAAAGTTATCACTGTTTTTAATGTGAAATATGCACATATGCTGCGAATGTCAAGTGCACCAGCATTCAAACACCACGCCGTCTCAGAGTCAGCAGTGGCTTGTATGACATAAATTATATCTTCAGAAGCAATACACACAACAGACAGCTCTCTGAGCAGGCATCGTGTTTAAATACACAGGTGCATAAGCCCTCACAGGATATGTGCGTATGTTGCAGAAACACAGTAATAGCTTTTATTATAAGCATTTCTCCTGATTAAAGTATATTGCAAAAATGCTTATATTTCAAATTGAAATGCACCTGTGTGCATTCCATTTTTGACCTTTCTATCCCATTAAACCTTTTAGTGCTAACGACGGCTCTGAGCCGTTGCAGAGTTTCCCACTCAGGTGCTAATGACGGCTCAGAGCCGTCGCTCGCACTCTCCCACCTTGAGGGAGATCTGGGGGTTCCCACCCGCTCCTACCCCGGCGATCAGGCCTGTATAGTGACAGGCATCGCCGGGGCTTCACGTTATGCGCGGTGACATCACCGCGCAAGTTTATTTAAACTTAACAATGTTAAGTATAGGAAAAGGGGGCATGCTGCTTAAAAGCCTGTATCTCAGCCATCTAAGCAGCTACAGACACACCGTTGGAAAGGTAATCGCCTAACCTTTCCAACGGTATAAGTCTTGGGGATCTGGAAAAAGAAAAAAAAAGTTAAAAGAAAAAAAAAACCTTTGAACAGCTTAGCACCCAGGTGAGAAAGTGCGTAGCACTCAAAGGGTTAATATTCATATATTACATCTTAATGGTTCCCATTAACTTACACTCAACATTTGAATGTTGATACATGAATATTTAAATTCTATATTTTATAAACAATTGTTACATGTAATAAAGGCAAAAATAAACCGAGAAACATTTAATACTGGTTTACAACAAAGGAAAGTGGATAACGTTCTATATTTTCAATACACATAAAACATAGGGCTCCATGTACAAAATGGCATGCGGACAAGCTTCTCAACTTAAAAAGTTGTCCGCATGCCTTCGCTGCATACAGGTAGCGGATCTAATTGTCCATTGGCCCGTATGCATCATTACACACTCCTTTAAAGGGACAGTCTACACCAAAATCGTTATTGTTTAAAATGATAGATAACACCTTTACTACCCATTCCCCCTGCTTAGCACAACCAACACATTGTTATATTAATGTACTTTATAACAGTGTTTTTCAACCAGTGTGCCGTGGCACACTAGTGTGCCGTGAGAGATCCTCAGGTGTGCTGCTTGTTTTTTATTCTGGGTCTTTTTTTATTTTGAGTGAGATGATAACAGAGGGTAACTGCGCAGCGGCAGCTCGTCTCCCCGACCCGTGTTCACACTTGGAAGGAACCCTCACCCACCACAACACATGTCTAGTGCCGGCTCTACACGCAGCACAACGTGACACTTCAATCCCCCATGCTTTGCTCCTCCTCCAGAACAGTTCCAGTCAGGTCACGTCACTCACGTTCCTTCTCAGCACAAGGAACATGACCGGAGGACTGGAGTGCGGGGGTGTTCCTCTTTCAAATTTCGAAATATTGGGAGGTATGTGACAGGCTCATAAGGCATCATTTACAACCATGACATATTGACATTCATTCACAGACAATCATTATGATTGTTTGTGAATGAATGTCAATATGTCATGTATAGTTTGTAGGAGTCATGGAATGACAGCACAGTACTGTGTGTGTGTGTGTGTGTGTGTGTATGTATATATATATATATATATATATATATATATGCTGTATTAGGCTACAATGTGTGATTTTGTAAAATTTAGGATGGTGGTGTGCCGCAGGATTTTTTAATGTAAAAAAGTGTGCCACGGCAAAAAAAGGTTGAAAATCACTGCTTTATAACCTTTAATCCTCCAAAGTTCTGTGTAAGCAGCCAAATGTGGTAATGCCCACCCCACAGAAAAAAAAGCGGAAATCTCTCTTGCACCTGTGGCGAGCGGCTTGGCACATTAAATAAACATATACCCATAGGGATGCTAAACTATTATTTTAAAGCAATTTCACAGGCCCCTTAGGATAAACTGTTACTACGTACTGCAGTGTTGTCTATATATTTCAGTACATAGTTGCATTTACTGTCTCATTAAAACTAGTAAGAACGTGAAGGCATTAAACAGACTAGTGGGATGCGATTACTCTTTAATACATTCAATACTTGTTTGCATCTGTTTTACAAAAGCCAAACTCATCACTTTACTTGTGTTATTTGGAGAAGACAATCTGAACTTGCTGACGCCAATTAGGGACATATAAGTGGCAGAACTAGGCTTGTAAACTCTACAAGGGGCACTTCCAATCATGAGAACTAGGAACCCACATATTTTAAAGTTAAAGGGACATGAAACCCCACATTTTTTTGTTTGATTCACATAGAGAATACAGTTTTAAACAACTTTCAAATGTACTTCTATTATCTAATGTGCTTTGCACTCTTGGTATACTTTGTTGAATATCATACCTAGGTATGCTAAGGAGCTAGCTGCTGATTGGTGGCTGCTGATATATGCCCCTTGTCACTGCTTACCAATGTGTTCAATTAGCTTCCATTACTGCTACTTTAACAAAGGATACCAAGAGAATGAAGCGACATTGCTAATATAGGTAAAATGGAAATTTGTTTAAAGGGACAGTCTACACCAGAATTGTTATTGTTTTAAAAGATAGATAATCCCTGTATTACCCATTCCCCAGTTTTGCATAACCAACACAGTTATATTAATATACTTTTAACCTCTGTGATTATCTTGTATCTAAGCCTCTGCAAACTGCCCCTTTATTTCAGTTCTTTTGACAGACTTGCAGTTTAGCCAATCAGTGCCTGCTCCCAGATAACTTCACGTGCACAAGCACAGTGTTATCTATATGAAATACATGAACTAACACCCTCTAGTGGTGAAAAACTGTTAAAATGCATTCTGAAAAGAGGTGGCCTTCAAGGTCTAAGAAATTAGCATATGAATTCAACTAAGAATACCAAGAGAACAAAGTAAAATTGGTGATAAAAGTAAATTGGAAAATTGTTTAAAATTACATGCTCTATCTGAATCATGAAAGTTTATTGTGGCCTAGACTGTCCCTTTAAAAATCTATGCTCTACCTGAATCATGAAAGAAAAATCCTGGATTTCATGTCCCTTTAAAGGAAAAATAAACACTAAATACATGCTAGATAGAGTTATATATATTCTAAGCACAGATTAGCCAGGCAATAATATGCAAATGTATTTTTTTTTAAGTAATGCTACTTGTTTAAATAGTGAGAAAAAATAGTATAACGTTTTAATGTCCATCAAGCAATGGACACCACAATGTTGTAACCTAGAGTGTGTAAACAATGGCTCTTTAGTAATATAGCAGTGCTAAATTTGGAGTCAGCACTTCCACTTTTAACAAAAAATAGAAAGTCCACAATTACAGTAAAATGTGAAAAAACATAATTTATGTAAGAACTTACCTGATAAATTCATTTCTTTCATATTAGCAAGAGTCCATGAGCTAGTGACGTATGGGATATACATTCCTACCAGGAGGGGCAAAGTTTCCCAAACCTTAAAATGCCTATAAATACACCCCTCACCACACCCACAATTCAGTTTCACGAATAGCCAAGAAGTGGGGTGATAAGAAAAAAGTGCGAAAGCATATAAAATAAGGAATTGGAATAATTGTGCTTTATACAAAAAAATCATAACCACCACAAAAAAGGGCGGGCCTCATGGACTCTTGCTAATATGAAAGAAATGAATTTATCAGGTAAGTTCTTACATAAATTATGTTTTCTTTCATGTAATTAGCAAGAGTCCATGAGCTAGTGACGTATGGGATAATGACTACCCAAGATGTGGATCTTTCCACGCAAGAGTCACTAGAGAGGGAGGGATAAAATAAAGACAGCCAATTCCTGCTGAAAATAATCCACACCCAAAATAAAGTTTAATGAAAAACATAAACAGAAGATTCAAACTGAAACCACTGCCTGAAGTACTTTTCTACCAAAAACTGCTTCAGAAGAAGAAAACACATCAAAATGGTAGAATTTAGTAAAAGTATGCAAAGAGGACCAAGTTGCTGCTTTGCAAATCTGATCAACCAAAGCTTCATTCCTAAACGCCCAGGAAGTAGAAACTGACCTAGTAGAATGAGCTGTAATCCTTCGAGGCGGAATTTTACCCGATTCGACATAGGCATGATGAAATAAAGATTTCAACCAAGATGCCAAAGAAATGGCAGAAGCTTTCTGGCCTTTTCTAGAACCGGAAAAGATGACAAATAGACTAGAAGTCTTTCGGAAAGACTTAGTAGCTTCAACATAAAAATACAAAGCTCTAACAGCATCCAAGAATGCAATGATTTCTCCTTAGAATTCATAGGATTAGGACACAATGAAGGAACCACAATTTCTCTACTAATGTTGTTAGAATTCACAACCTTAGGTAAAAAATTCAAAAGAAGTTTGCAGCACCGCCTTATCCTGATGAAAAATCAGAAAAGGAGACTCACAAGAAAGAGCAGATAATTCAGAGACTCTTCTGGTAGAAGAGATGGCCAAAAGAAACAAAACTTTCCAAGAAAGTAATTTAATGACCAAAGAATACATGGGTTCAAAAGGAGGAGCTTGAAGAGCCCCCAGAACCAAATTCAAACTCCAAGGAGGAGAAATTGACTTAAAGACAGGTTTTATACGAACCAAAGCTTGTACAAAACAATGAATATCAGGAAGATTAGCAAACTTTCTGTGAAAAAGAACAGAAAGAGCAGAGATTTGTCCATTCAAGGAACTTGCGGACAAACCGTTATCTAAACCATCCTGAAGAAACTGTAAAATTCTCGGTATTCAAAAAGAATGCCAAGAAAAATGATGAGAAAGACACAAAGAAATATAAGTCTTCCAGACTCTATAATATATCTCTCTAGATACAGATTTACGAGCCTGTCACATAGTATTAATCACAGAGTCAGAGAAACCTCTTTGACCAAGAATCAAGCGTTCAAACTCCATACCTTAAAATTTAAGGATTTGAGATCCTGATGGAAGAAAGGACCTTGCGACAGAAAGTCTGGTCTTAACGGAAGAGTCCACAGCTGGCAAGAGGCCATCCGGACAAGATCCGCATACCAAAACCTGTGAGGCCATGCTGGAGCTACCAGCAGGACAAACGAGCATTCCTGTAGAATCTTGGAGAATACTTTTGGAAGAAGAACTAGAGGCGGAAAGATATAGGCAGGATGATACTTCCAAGGAAGTGATAATGCATCCACTGCCTCCGCCCGAGGATCCCGGGATCTGGACAGATACCAGGGAAGTTTCTTGTTTAGATGAGAAGCCATCAGATCTATTTCTGGGAGTTCCCACATTTGAACAATCTGAAGAAATACCTCTGGGTGAAGAGACCATTCGCCCGGATGCAACGTTTGGCGACTGAGATAATCCGCTTCCCAATTGTCTATACCTGGGATATGAACCGCAGTGATTAGACAGGAGCTGGATTCCGTCCAAACCAAAATTCGAGATACTTCTTTCATAGCCAGAGGACTGTGAGTCCCTCCTTGATGATTGATGTATGCCACAGTTGTGACATTGTCTACCTGAAAACAAATGAACAACTCTCTCTTCAGAAGAGGCCAAGACTGAAGAGCTCTGAAAATTGCACGGAGTTCCAAATATTGATCGGTAATCTCACCTCCTGAGATTCCTAAACCCCTTGTGCCGTCAGAGACCCCCACACAGCTCCCCAACCTGTAATACTTGCATCTGTTGAGATTATAGTCCAGGTCGGAAGAACAAAGAAGCCCCCTGAACTAAACGATGGTGATCTGTCCACCACGTCAGAGAGTGTCGTATAATCAGTTTAAAGATATTAATTGAGATATCTTTGTGTAATCCCTGCACCATTGGTTCAGCATACAGAGCTGAAGAGGTCGCATGTGAAAACGAGCAAAGGAGATCGCATCCGATGCGGCAGTCCTAAGACCAAAAATTTCCATGCATAAGGCTACCAAAGGGAATGATTGTGACTGAAGGTTTTGACAAGCTGATATCAATGCTAAACTTCTCTTGTCTGACAAGGACAGAGTCATAGACACTGAATCTATCTGGAAACCTAAAAAGGTTACCCTTGTCTGAGGAATCAATGAACTTTTTGGTAAATTGATCCTCCAACCATGATCTTGAAGAAACAACACAAGTCGATTCGTATGAGATTCTGCGAAAATGTGAAGACTGAGCAAGTACCAAGATATCGTCCAAATAAGGAAATACCAAAACCCTGTTTTCTGATTACAGACAGAAGGGCACTGAGAACCTTTGAAAAAATTCTTGGAGCTGATGCTAGGCCAAACGGTAGAGCCACAAAACTGGTAATGCTTGTCTAAAAAGAGAATCTCAGAAACTAAAAGTGATCTGGATGAATCGGAATATGCAGATATGCATCCTGTAAATCTATTGTAGACATATAATGCCCTTGCTAAACAAAAGGCAGGATAGTCCTACAGTTACCATCTTGAATGTTGGTATCCTTACATAACGATTCAATATTGATAGATCCGGAACTGGTCTGAAGGAATTGACCTTCTTTGGTACAATGAAGAGATAGAATAAAACCCCAGCCCCTGTTCCAGAACTGGAACTGGCATAATTACTCCAGCCAACTCTAGATCTGAAACACATTTCAGAAATGCTGAGCCTTTGCTGTGTTTACTGGGACACGGGAAAGAAAAAAATCTCTTTGCAGGAGGCCTTAACTTGAAGCCAATTCTGTACCTTTCTGAAACAATGTTCTGAAACCAGAGATTGTGAACGGAATTGATCCAAATTTCTTTGAAGAAAACTTAATCTGCCCCATACCAGCTGAGCTGGAATGAGGGCCGCACCTTCATGGGTACTTAGGAGCTGGCTTTAGGTTTCTATAAGGCTTGGATATATTCCAAACTGGAAATGGTTTCCAAACTGATACCGCTCCTGAGGATGAAGGATCAGGCTTTTGTTCCTTGTTGTGAGGAAAGGAACGAAAACGATTATTAGACCTAAATTTACCTTAGATTTTTTATCCTTTGGTAAAAAAGTTCCCTTCCCTCCAGTAACAGTTGAGATAATAGAATCCAACTGAGAACCGAATAATTTATTACCCTGGAAAGAAAGGGAAAGCAAATTTGAATTAGAAGACATATCAGCATTCCAAGTTTTAAGCCATAAAGCTTTTCTAGCTAAAATAGCTAGGGACATATACCTGACATCAACTCTAATGATATCAAAAGATGGTATCACAAATAAAATTATTAGCATGTTATAGAATAATAATAATGCTATAAAATTATGATCTGTTACTTGTTGTGCTAAAGCTTCTAACCAAAAAGTTGAAGCTGAAGCAACATCCACTAAAAATATAGCAGGTCTAAGAAGATTACCTGAACATAAGTAAGCTTTTCTTAGAAAGGATTCAATTTTCCTATCTAAAGGATCCTTAAATGAAGTACTATCTGCCGTAGGAATAGTAGTACGTTTAGAAGGAGTAGAGACAGCCCCATTAACCTTAGGGATTTTGTCCCAAAACTCTAATCTGTCAGATGGCACAGGATATAATTGCTTAAACGTTTTAGAAGGAGTAAATGAATTACCCAAATTATTCCATTCCCTGGAAATTACTTCAGAAATAGCATCAGGGAGAGAAAACACTTCTGGAATAACTACAGGAGATTTAAAAACCTTATTTAAACGTTTAGATTTAGTATCAAGAGGACCAGAATCCTCTATTTCTAATGCAATTAATACTTCTTTAAGTAAAGAACGAATAAATTCCATCTTGAACAAATACAAAGATTTATTATCATCAACCTCTGAGACAGAAACCTCTGAACCAGAAGAACCATTATCAGTATCAGAATGATGATGTTCATTTAAAAATTCATCTGAAAAAAGAGAAGTTTTAAAAGACTTTTATGTATACTAGAAGGAGAAATAACAGACATAGCCTTCTTAATGGATTTAAAAAATAAAATCTCTTATGTTATCAGGAACACTCTGAAAATTAGATGTTGACGGAACAGCAACAGGTAATGTAACAGTACTAAAGGAAATTTTATCTGCATTAATAAGTTTGTCATGACATGCAATACAAACAACAGCTGGAGAAACAGATACCAAAAGTTTATAGCAGATACACTTAGCTTGGTAGCTCCAGCACCGGGCAGCGATTTTCCTGAAGTATCTTCTGACTCAGTTGCAACGTGGAACATCTTGCAATATGTAATAGAAAAAACAACATATAAAGCAAAATTGATCAAATTCCTTAAATGACAGTTTCAGGAATGGGAAAAAAATGCCAGTGAACAAGCTTCTAGCAACCAGAAGCAATAAATAATGAGACTTAAATAATGTGGAGACAAAAATGACGCCCATATTTTTTAGCGCCAAATAAGACGCCCACATTATTTGGTGCCTAAATGCTTTTGGCGCCAAAAATGACGCCACATCCGGAACGCCGACACTTTTGACGCAAAAAACCGTCAAAAAATGACGCAACTTCCGGCGACACGTATGACGCCGGAAACAGAAAAAAAAATTTGCGCCAATAAAGTCCGCGCCAAGAATGACGCAATAAAATGAAGCATTTTCAGCCCCCGCGAGCCTAATAGCCCACAGGAAAAAAGTCAAATTTTTTAAGGTAAGAAAAAATGATTGATTCAAATGCATTATCCCAAGTATGAAACTGACTGTCTGAAAATAAGGAATGTTGAACATCCTGAGTCAAGGCAAATAAATGTTTGAATACATATATTTAGAACTTTATAAAAAAGTGCCTAACC
Source organism: Bombina bombina (assembly GCF_027579735.1). Taxonomy (NCBI): domain Eukaryota; kingdom Metazoa; phylum Chordata; class Amphibia; order Anura; family Bombinatoridae; genus Bombina; species Bombina bombina. The sequence continues at coordinate 96,836,018 of NC_069507.1, forward strand.
ATAGCTTAGAGTGTCACAGAAAATAAGCTTACTTACTTACCCCAGGACACTCATCTACATGTTGTAGAAAGCCAAACCAGTACTGAAACGAAAATCAGCAGAGGTAATGGTATATATATATATATATATAAGAGTATATCGTCGATCTGAAAAGGGAGGTAAGAGATGAATCTCTACGACCGATAACAGAGAACCTATGAAATAGACCCCGTAGAAGGAGATCATTGCATTCAAATAGGCAATACTCTCCTCACATCCCTCTGACATTCACTGCACGCTGAGAGGAAAACTGGGCTCCAACCTGCTGCGGAGCGCATATCAACGTAGAATCTAGCACAAACTTACTTCACCACCTCCATAGGAGGCAAAGTTTGTAAAACTGAATTGTGGGTGTGGTGAGGGGTGTATTTATAGGCATTTTAAGGTTTGGGAAACTTTGCCCCTCCTGGTAGGAATGTATATCCCATACGTCACTAGCTCATGGACTCTTGCTAATTACATGAAAGAAATATATATTGCAAAATTGTTTCACTACACATAATAGAGTATTTTATATTACAATCTCATATTGTTAAATGGCCCTTAAAATGACAGGAAAATGGGTGAAAATAAATCATGAAAGTATATTGGGGCAAGTGAATTTACTACACATAATACAACATTTTTATATTACAATCTCAGAGTTTCACACCTCACATAGTTTTCTAATAGCGCTAGAAAACAGTCTTAGGGAAAACTTTCCCTACATATAGAAATTACACTGTAGTACATAGTTATTTTACTGTCTCTTTAAAAACAAGTGACGATCCAAATCTCCACTCTCCCTGTAACGCAACAGAGTTATTTATGTACAGTGAGAGCTGTCCAAAAACAATGTGTGCTAAGTAGCAGCTGTTTTTAAGTGTCATGTGAACAAAGCAATAAAAGGCGTGAAGGCGATTTATTTATTAAAGGGACAGTCAACACCAAAATTGTTATTGTTTAAAAATATAGATAACGCCTTTACTATCCATTCCTCAGCTTTGCGCAACCATCATGGTTTTATTAATATACTTTATAACATTTAAACTGCTAAATTTCTGCTTTTTTTTTCTAAGCCACTGAAGACAGCATCTTATCACATGCTTTTTTTATTAGCTTTTAACAACAAGAGACTGCTAATTCGTGTGGGACATGTAGATGACATTGTGCTCTCTCCAGTGGAGTTGTGGCTGACACTGCACTAATTGGCTAAACTGCAAGTGCTTAGATACAAGGTAATCACAGAGGTAAAAAGTGTATTAATATAACTGTGTTGGTTATGCAAAACTGGGGAATGGGTAATAAAGGGATTATCTTTCTTTTTAAACAATAACAATTTTGGAGTTGACTGTCCCTTTAAAGGGATATTGTAGTGAAGAAAAAATACTTGCTCATTCATTAGACGATGCAATTTTTGCACTAGTCACCCAGGAATTCTATGTGATTAACCCCACCAAGTAGTTAAACACTTGGGAGCTGCAGAGAACTACTTGGCCCAAGCAGGTAACAGTTGGTGAGCCAATCGGCAATAGACGTCACATGACTCAGCCGATCACTGGCTGTGATTTGCTCCAGAGCTGCAGTACATGCGGCTCCCAAACTTGAATTTACCCATGGTTTAACCCTTAGTGAAACTCTCGGCAGGGCCCTCTACCCACTTGATCCCTGCAAAAGCTATCCTGTATATTGACTATGTTTACAGCGCTGCGGAATCTGTTGGCGCTCTACAAATACCTGATAATAATAATAATAATTAGTGTTTTTTAAACACAGAGTTCTACAGCGAGCAGAGCGAAATGACATGCTCTATTAATTAGAGCATGGAATTTTTGCGCTACAATGTATCCTTTAATTAAAGGGGCCTGTACCTTAAAACTACACTTTCATGATTCAGATATAAAATGCAATTTTAAACAATTTTTCAATTTACTTCTTTTATCAAATTTGTTTTGTTCTTTTGTAGAATAAAACATACCTAGATAGGCTCAGGATCAGCAATCTACTACTGAAAGCTAGCTGGTGATTTGTGGTTACACACATAGCCTCTTGTCATTGGCTCACTAAAAGTATTCAGCAAGCTTTCTGTAGTGCATGGCTGCTCTAGAACTGAATTTAGCTACATCTTTATTAAAGGGACAGTTTTACCCTAAATTTTTCTCCACTTTAATTTGTTCCCAATGATCCATTTTACATGCTAGAGTGTATTAAATTGTTTACAAACAGCTTCTTAAACTTTTTATTTTGGCATTTGAAATAGCGGATTTTTCCTGTGGTATCCATACCTATTCTAAAAGTTTCTATATTTAGGATTATGCTAAAGAAACCCTGTGTAAACATAGAAAACAGAAGAAATTACACTCCCAGAAGAAGGTAGAAAAAATATGCAATAAAAAGTAAGTATTTTTAAAAAATATGCTGCAATGTAAAGTTTCATGAATGAAAGTGCCCCTGTTTTTAATAGTATTTTTAAAAACCGGGCACTCAATCATGAAACGTTACATTCCCTTAAAGGGACAGTATACACTCATTTTCATATAACTGCATGTAATAGACACTACTATAAAGAATAAGATGCACAGATACTGATATAAAAATCCAGTATAAAACTGTTTAAAAACTTATTTAGAAGCTCTCAGTTTAGCTCTGTTGAAAAGGTTACTGGAAAGCCCACTGCACTCCCCCTCCCCCTTCTTTTGCATATGAAAAGACCCTTTACACAAACAGGCGCAAGCTGGAGTAGGTAGCTGACGGTATTCTCATAAAACTTTGAGGCTTGGTTAGGAATCTGAAAATCAGAGCAATGTTATTTAAAAATAAGCAAAACTATACATTTAAAAAAAAAACAAAACTTTATGGGCTATATAAATAGATCATCTACAAAACATTTATGCAAAGAAAAAATGAGTGTATAATGTCCTGTTAAGGATATCCGATTTCCCTACAAGCTAAACCCATTTTGTTGGGCTGTGGTTTCAAAGATCAAAGTAGGCTATTTCAAATATTAAAATAAACCCAAACAAGCATTTTCTCATACATTTGTATACTCTGCAGCTGGTATAACAAGTTATTGGAAACACATTAAGGTAAAAACAATTTTACAGTACACTGTACCTTTAAGCACATAGCTATATGACCAATATAGTGCAACTAGGGTTTTCCTGGACACTTATGAGTTACACATGCTGCAGGGTAAGCAGGGCGGAACATGTATTGTGCCTCTGAACATCACATGACTAGTGCTGATGAAAAGCACATTACATGTTCCTCCCTGCACACCCTACAGCATGTGTAACTCATAAGTGTCCAGGAAACCATGGCTGAGGTGGCAACCCTAAGTGCAACAGTAAAATGGTCTACCACACAAAATGATTTCTGTTTAGCAGTTCTGATGATGTAATTCATCTCTTTAATATAGTGTGTCTTTAAATGCCACACATAAAAGGACAGGGGGAGTAAGGAATGACTACAAATACAATGGGGTTAAAGGGACAGTCTAGTATAAATTAAACTCTCATTATTCAGATAGGACATGTAATTTTAATCAACTTTCCAATTTACTTTTATCATCAAATTTGCTTTTTTCTCTTGGTATTCTTAGTTTAAACTAAACGTAGAGAGGCTCATATGCTAATTTCTAAGCCTTTGAGGGCTGCCTCTTATCACATGCTTTTAAATCTCTTTTCAACACAAAGAGACAGAAAGTACACGTGGGCTATATAGATAACACTGTGTTCAGGCACAGGGGGGTATTTAAGATTTAGCACAAAACAATGTTAAATTTAAGACAATAGGTAGTCAGTCATGTGATCAGGGGGCTGGAAGAAGGTTCCTAGATACAAGGTAATCACAGAGATAAAAAGTATATTTATATAACTGTGTTGGTTATGCAAAACTGGGGAATGGGTAATAAAGGGATTATCTATCTTTTAAAACAATAACAATTCTATTGTAGACTGTCCCTTTAACTTGGTGTCTATAAATAATACTGTTTACATTGCTGGATCTGTTTGCTGGGAGTGAGCGTGGAAGGCTGATTTATTGCAGCTGCAAAGACTAGCTCTGATAACAAAATACTTGGGCCTATCTCCAAGCAAAAGCAAAGACCTATTTTCAGACCTAGCTGTACAATTGTAAACCAAAAAAAAAAAAAACACTGTCAAACCACTTCAAACAAACAAGGAGAAGCTGGAATAAATATGGAACCATTTATATTTCAAATAATGTGTCTCTTAAGTAATAAACAGATGTTTTTCTTGGTTTCCTATTGATGCATTTACAATTTATATTTTTTTATGCTTTCCAACATATCAAGTCTCAAAAGAAATAAGCACACGTTAACACCTGAAATAAGCCGAGATGTTTACTGGACTTGACATATACTATCACAAAATCTACTAACAAGCTATATGAAAAGCAGTAAGAGTAATCTGTTAGATCATGTCATTTTAAGACTATCGACCCTACACTAACCCGCAAAGGCGTTTAAAAGGGATATTAAACCCATTTTTTTCTTTCATGATTCAGATAGAGAATGCAATTTTAAGCAACTTTCTAATTTACTCTGAATATTAATTTTTCTTCGTTCTCTTGCTATCTTTATTTGAAAATGCAGAAATGTAAGGTTAGAAGCCGGCCCATTTATGGTTCAGCACCTAGGTAGCGCTTGCTGATTGGTGCTACCAAGTGCTACCCTGGTGGTGAACTGAAAATGGGCTGGCGCTTTAACTTACACTCCTGCATTTTCAAATAAAGATAGCAAGAAAACGAAAAAAAAAATGATAATAGGAGTAAATTAGAAAGTTGCTTAAAACTGCATGCTCTATCTGAATCATGAAAGAAAAAAAATGTTTTTAGTATCCCTTTAAGGGACAGTCTACTCCAAAATTATTATTATTTAAAAAGATAAATAATGCCTTTACTACCCATTCCCCAGCTTTGCACAACCAACATACTGTGTCTTTCTGTTTCTAACTCTGGAATACTTTAGAGATTAGTGCTGGTTCAAAGTTGGGGTTTCCGCATATTGTAAGATATATAGACCACCCGGGATTAACTTGTGCAATTATCACATTTTGAACGGTAATCATAGATCTAACACAGATTGGTAGTTTTCCTTTAAAGTGTAACAGTGCCTTTAGTGTATATGGGTTAATTGCTCCTCCAACCCCAGGATAGAACAATATTCTGTTTCCATTAGCCAGTCTATAGCTATTTTCCCCATCCCTGTTAGATTATATAGTTCAATATCAGATAGGGAGAAACCTCCCTCTTCTGAAATAAGTCTTTTTTAAGGCCTATCGCCCTCCGCTTCCTACCCCAGAAAAAAACTCAAGCAATTTTGTTTGAATAATGCTAGATCTTTGCGTTTAATAAATCAAGGTAGATTTTGTATTAGGTAGAGTAGCTTAGGGAATGCCACCATTTTGATCAAGTTAATTTTACCAGATAAGGACAGCGGAAACCTAGACCAAAATGATAGATCTTTGAATATTTTTATAAAATTACTTGGATAGTTTAGATTATACCAGTCATTGGGATATTTTGCATATTTAATGCCCAGGTATTTAAGTTTGTTCTTAGCTTCTTTAAATGGGCGTTCTTTATAACTATTCCTATTTTTATAGATCTAAAAAACTTCTGATTTAGCTACATTTACTTTGTAGCCCGCAAAGGCACTAAACTTTTCAAGAATTTGGAATCTTTTAGAAAAACTAATAAATCATCCGCATAAAGCAACAGTGTGATTCTTCTTTTCCCTAGCCAAATACCCTCAATTTCTTTTCTAAAATAGACGGCGAGCGGTTCAATAGCTAAGTTGAATAGATACGGTGATAGAGGGCACCACTGTCTAGTACCTTTCTGTAGGGAAAAATTAGGAATAATATTTCCATTAACTAAGATATTGGCCAGCAGATTATTGTAAATAATCTGAACGAATCGGAGGAAATGTCCAGTAATTCCGAACTTTTGTATCACTGTAAAAAGATGATCCCAAGAGATTGTATCAAATGCCTTTTCGGCGTCAATTGCTATAATAGCATTATTGTCACACTGCGCCACTCTAGCCATTGCTAGGGGCACGGCGTCTCCTTCCTGCTCGTTGCCAGGGGCAGTGTCGGCTCAGGCATCTCCTTCCTGCTCGTTGCCAGGGGCAGTGCTGGCTCAGGATGCATGCGGCGCTGACGTCATCGCTGCACGCTCTTAATGCCGGTAGGAGCTTACTGGTGTGAATCCTGCGCCTATTTAAATCCTGCAATAACAATCTGTCACTGCCCAAGTATAGGTGTTACTCTGTGTGCTCCTGGGTGTGACAGATCATTCTATGTACCTAAATACCATTGTTGCTGAACCTGCCTGTTTACCAACTACTCTACCTGCCTTAACCCTTGAATTGCTGGACTGATCGTTGTTGCTAAACCTGCCTGTTTGCAGACTACTCTACCTGCCTTAACCCTTTAACTGCTGGACTGATCACTGTTGCTGAACCTGCCTGTTTGCGAACTACTCTACCTGCCTTAACCCTTAAACGTTGGACTGATCACTGTTGCTGAACCTGCCTGTCTGCCGACTACTCTACCTGTCTTAACCCTTAATCTGCTGGATTATTTACGGTTGCCAATTTCTGCCTGCCTGACCATTCTAGTGCTTTATCCCTGGACAGCTCTGCTGTCGCTGCTAGGAACTGTCCTGCCTGTGGTGAGTTCCATCTTCCTCATCTCATTGCCTTTCTCTGCTCTGGGATATTCCCTATCATTCCGGCTCGACGCCGGGATAACAAGTCTATTGGCCGAGTTCGGTCTGATAGAGAAGTATCCCACAAGCATTACAATTATCTGATTTAGGTGCAGCATGCTTTCTATAGAGTTGCTGCCAATAATAATCAATGGTTAACTAATTTCCTCAGATTAATAGTTGCATTTCTCCCTGGCATGAATCCCACCTGATCTTTGTGTATAAGCGGATTCATCACTATCTTTAATCTTTGTGCAATGATGCTAGTGAGTATTTTATAATCGTTATTTAACAACGAGATTGGCCTATATGCATTGAGGTCTTCAGGATCCTTATCCTTTTTCAAAATTAATTGCGAATCCAAAAGAAGCTAAATCGGCTAAGTGGCTGAAGACAGTGCAGCACTCAATATAACAATAGATTGACACTGATCTAGGAATAAATCTGCGGAGTTGTAACATTGACTTTGTATGGCCCAAACGGAAGTCAAATATGCACGGCAGTGATCCCAGTACACACTGGATGTGAACTTATCAGTAAAAACTTTGTGTGTGTTTAGCCTTCTGCTGGGTGTGTCGGCAAAATTCCAAATAGGGAATATGCAGTTGTATTAGGGGGGAAATAAAAATATCCATGGAGAGCTTATTTTTGGCGCCGTCCTAAACCCCCAATACATACAACATAGAAGGATCTTTACCCACCCTATTTGGTGTAAAAACAACATTGACCAAGAGTATAAAGAATATCAGCCAAGTTTATAATGGATATACACCCCAAACTGGATTCTAAGCTTCTCTGGACTGTGTCGTTGATAGAGGCCCATTTTGCGGCCAATTAAGCTGCCCAGTATCTTCTACAATTAGTGTAGTATTGGTCCTTGGGGTTTGTTTACTGGCCACTAACAGTGGGGTGGAGTAATTTGTGTATTATAGTTATATAATTATCAAAGCAGGAGACCAATCAAAATATTATTAATACCTGTATCAAATGTTGTTTACATAGCCATATACTCTGCTAAAAGTCCTGGTGCTAATATATGCTTTGGTAAAACTTGGAGTGGGGCTGATATATTTGGTTGAATCCTTTTAAGGTTTGTTATTTCTGGAGCTCCACACCTGGGTCTGAATTTTTTGACTGCTTAAACGGTTTCGTTAAAAGGGAAGGAAAGGGGAAGAGAGGTTAAAATTAAAGGAAGGGCGATAATTATCAAGCTTTGGAGAAGTATTGAAATTTAGCATTAGACTTAACATAAGTTGGAAAAACAACCAAAATCTTTGCGGCCTGATGGCTTGAAGAAAAGTAGGATAAGAAAGTAAGATCTATGTACATTGAATAAACAATATGCTGTATATAAATTCCTGGTCTAGGCATCTCCCATGATAGAACATACGCATTAAGAAATTAATTATCTAGACGGATAATAAACACTAGCACATTTTTTTTTTCTCACACGGTTGTTGCTCACGAGGTAGGTGGGAACCTTCTTTTTATTTTTTACCTAAGACTAGATTCACATTTCACTTAGGTCAATTAGACCCTGAATATTAAACTTTTTTATTTGATCACATATAAAGAGATATATCACAGGTTCTAAAAATAAGTCACCTGCAATGCCATCTAAAGCTAAGGGGGAAAAAAAAAAAACAGGTAGTGTGACGATAAATTAAACTATATTAGAGTCAGCAAACACAAGCATGTATTCTTTCGAACCACAAGAGCTGGTCAGACTAATCTCAGATTTGATGTTACCTCAATTTGGACAGGTTAAAAAAGAGATATCATTATTGTCGCAGGAAGTTAAAGAATTCTCAAGTAGATTAATCAAAGCTGAGAACAGAATATCTGACTTGGAAGACGCCAATACTAGACATGAGGAAACAATTAAAAAACAGAACAGCCAATTGATAGAGATACAGAATAAGTTATAAGAACTAGAAGACCGCTCAAGGCGTAACAACGTCAGAATTATTGGCGTTCCAGAGTCTAGTGAATTACAGGATTTGTCGAAGTTTACCTTTTTCCAGCTTCCCCAACTCCTGGGTTTATAAATGCAACAACAAGGTATACAGGTGGAAAGAGCTCACAGACTAGGCAGTATAAGAAAATATCCAGACGGCAACACAAGAGATAGACCAATAAGTATAAAAGTATAATGAGACACTATAAACAAAAAATGCCAGTCACAATAGGAGGTAAAATATATTTATTTTCCAAGACTTCTCTGCTGAGACTTCCCAAAGAAGGAGAGAAATGGCCCCATTGTGCACAAATCTAATCCAAAGCGGGCTTAAAGCGTCAATAATATACCAAGCTAAAATTTAACATTTTCAACGAACGGGGAAATTATATTACTAAGTAACATAGAGGAAGTTAAAAAATTATCTGAAAAAGTCCAACTTGAGCAAACTCAAAATAAGAACTAGAAAGGGTAGAGGTTTATATATTGTTTCCCTTGTTATTATGTCTAGGATAATTAGAAATATATATTCTATCAATGGTTTAAAATGTGGTAGTAATCCCCGAGTGAGGAAAGATATTGTTCTATTGTGGGGTTTTCTTTTTTCTCTTTTTTTTTCTCTCCTCTCTGTTAACATTGGGATATTTTAAGATATATTTTATTCATGCCGCACGGGAGCGCGCCGCGTGCACAGGGGGTGGTGGGCGGGCGCGTGCACGGGGCGGGAGCGGGTGGGAACCGCTACACTACAGAAACAAACAAAGTGAAAAGTTTAAAACACTTATACAATTTAAATATTAAAAATATAATCTAAGGGACCTGGAAGGGGTTGGGGGTTGGTCTTGGTGGGGGGGGAAAGCTACACTACAGAAAAGAGTATTTTTTAAAGAAAAAGGCACATTTTTTTACAAAATCCTACACATCAGCATATGTAAATATGTTTTTTTGTTTGTTTGTTTTTAAAAAAAGGGCCAAATACCTTTTATTTTAGTACTGGCAGAGTTTCTGCCAGTACTTAAGATGGCGGGGACAATTGTGGGGTGGGGGAGGGAAGAGAGCTGTTTGAGAGGGATCAGGGGGTCTGATGTTTCAGGTGGGAGGCTGAGCTCTACACTAAAGCTAAAATTAACCCTGCAAGCTCCCTACAAGCTACATAATTAACCCCTTCACTGCTAGCCATAATACACGTGTGATGCGCAGCGGCATTTAGAGGCCTTCTAATTACCAAAAAGCAATGCCAAAGCCATATATGTCTGCTATTTCTGAACAAAGGGGATCCCAGAGAAGCATTTACAACCATTTGTGCCATAATTGCACAAGCTGTTTGTAAATAATTTCAGTGAGAAACCTAAAATTGAGAAAAAATTAACGTTTTTTTAAATTTGATCGCATTTGGCGGTGAAATGGTGGCATGAAATATACCAAAATTGGCCTAGATCAATACTTGGGGTTGTCTACAACACTAAAGCTAAAACTACCCCAAAAAGCTCCCTACATGCTCCCTAATTAACCCCTTCACTGCTGGGCATAATACACGCGTGGTGCGCAGTGGCATTTAGCGGCCTTCTAATTACCAAAAAGCAACACCAAAGTCATATATGTCTGCTATTTCTGAACAAAGGGGATCCCAGAGAAGAATTTACAACCATTTATGCCATAATTGCACAAGCTGTTTGTAAATAATTTAAGTTAGAAATCAAAAGTTTGGGAAAAAATTTGTGAAAAGTGAACGATTTTTTGTATTTGATTGCATTTGGCGGTGAAATGGTGGCATGAAATATACCAAAATGGGCCTAGATCAATACTTTGGGTTGTCTACTAAAAAAAAATATATACATGTCAATGGATATTCAGAGATTCCTGAAAGATATCAGTGTTCTAATGTAACTAGCGCTAATTGTGAAAAGAAATGGTTTGAAAATAGCAAAGTGCTACTTGTATTTATGGCCCTATAGTTTACAAAAAGAGCAAAGAACATGTAAACATTGGGTATTTCTAAACTCAGGAGAAAATTTAGAAACTATTTAGCATGGGTGTTTTTTTGGTGGTTGTAGATGTGTAACAGATTTTGGGGGTCAAAGTTAGAAAAAGTGTGTTTTTTTCCATTTTTTTTCCTCATATTTTATAATTTTTTTATAGTAAATTATAAGATATGATGAAAATAATGGTATCTTTAGAAAGTCCATTTAATGGCGAGAAAAACGGTATATAATATGTGTGGGTACAGTAAATGAGTAAGAAGAAAATTACAGCTAAACACAAACACCTCAAAAATGTAAAAATAGCCTTGGTCCCAAACGGACAGAAAATGGAAAAGTGCTGTGGTCATTAAGGGGTTAACCCCTTAATGACAACTGACGTACCAGGTACGTCATGCAAAAACTAACAGTTAATGACAATGGACGTACCTGGTACATCAGTTGTCTAACAGAGTGCTGGAAACGATCACAATCGCTTCCAGCAGCTCTGAGGGTATTGCAGTGATGCCTCGATATGGAGGCATCCTGCAATACCACTTTACAAGCCTCCGATGCAGAGAGAGCCACTCTGTGGCCCTCTCTGCACCGGTAGCGATGGTGCCAGACTGCCAGTGTCCGCCAGTGTGAGGGTGCGCGTGCACGAGGGGCGAGTGTGCACGTGAACGTGCGTGTGGGCGTGCACGGGGGCGCGCGTGCACACATTAGTTACACTGACACCAATGAATGAGGGAGGAAAGGGATTAAAAGGTATTTTTTTTTTTAAATATAAAAGGATCTGGGAGGGGGAGGGGGTGGGGGTGTTGTGGGGGGGCTGCTACACTACAGAAATAGTTTTTAAGTTAAAAATAAAATAAAAATACTTTTTGGGGGATTATTGGGGCCAAACTAGGTACTGGCAGACAGCTGCCAGTACCCAAGATGGCGGTAATTAGGTAGGGGAGAGGGTTAGAGAGCTGGAGGGGGGATCAGGGAGGTTGGGGCTAAGGCAGGGGTCCATCACAGCTAAAATATTTTATTATTTTTATTTTTTTTAAAAACAAAAAAACTCTTATTTAGTACTGGCAGACTTTCTGCCAGTACTTAAGATGGCGGGAACAATTGTGGGGTGGGGGAGGGAAGAGAGCTGTTTGGGAGGGATCAGGGGGTGGGTTGTGTCAGGTGGGAGGCTGATCTCTAAAATTAACCCTGCAAGCTCCCTACAAGCTACCTAATTTAACCCCTTCACTGCTGGGCATAATTAATGTGTGGTGCGCAGCAGCATTTAGCGGCCTTCTAATTACCAAAAAGCAACGCCAAAGCCATATGTCTGCTATTTCTGAACAAAGGGGATCCCAGATAAGCTTTTACAACAATGTCTGCCATAATAGCACAAGCTGTTTGTAAATAATTTCAGTGAGAAACCTAAAATTGTGAAAAATTTAAAGTTTTTTTTTTATTTGCTCGCATTTGGCGGTGAAATGGTGGCATAAAATATACCAAAATGTGCCTAGATCAATACTTGGGGTTGTCTACTACACTACACTAAAGCTAAAATTAACCCTACAAGCTCCCTACAAGCTCCCTAATTAACCCCTTCACTCCTGGGCATAAAACACGTGTGGTGCGCAGCGGCATTTAGCGGCCTTCTAATTACCAAAAAGCAACCCCAAAGCCATATAAGTCTGCTATTTCTGAAAAAAGGGGATCCCAGAGAAGCATTTACAACCATTTATGCCATAATTGCAGAAGCTGTTTGTAAATAATTTCAGTGGGAAACCTAAAGTTTGTGACAAATTTTGTGAAAAAGTGAACTTTTTTTTTTTTTATCGCATTTGGCGGTGAAATGGTGGCATGAAATATACCAAAATGGGCCTAGATCAATACTTTGGGTTGTCTTCTAACAAAAAATATATACATGTCAAGGGATATTCAGGTATTCCTGACAGATATCAGGGTTCCAATGTAACTAGCGCTAATTTTGAAAAAAAGTGGTTTGGAAATAGCGAAGTGCTACTTGTATTTATTGCCCCATAAATTGCAAAAAAAAAGCAAAGAACATGTAAACATTGGGTATTTCTAAACTCAGGACAAAATTTAGAAACTATTTAGCATGGGTGTTTTTTGGTGATTGTAGATGTGTAACATATTTTGGGGGTCAAAGTTAGAAAAAGTGTGTTTTTTTCCATTTTTTCCTCATATTTTATTATTTTCTTTTTAGTAAATTATAAGACATGATGAAAATAATGGTATCTTTAGAAAGTCCATTTAATGGCGAGAAAAACGGTATATAATATGTGTGGGTACAGTAAATGAGTAAGAGGAAAATTACAGCTAAACACAAACACTGAAGAATGTAAAAATAGCCATTGTCATTAAGGGTAAGAAAATTGAAAAATGGTCCGGTCATTAAGGGGTTAAACAACAAGAAATAACTAAACTTCAAGGGGGGTGGGTGGGGGAAGTTATAGCAACGCCATGCTCGAGCAGAAAGAAAGGGGTGGCAATTCTTTTTAACAAAACATTAAAATATAACATTTTATCAAGAGATTTAGATATGGAAGAGAGGTACATCATTTTACAGATCGAGAAGAAGGTTCTCAGCTGACTTTATGTAATGTATATGGTCATAATAGACTAGATAGAGATTTTTGGGAAAGATTGCAAACTAAACAAATTAATTATAGATCGAAAAATATCATACTAGCAGGTGATCTGAATATGGTCACGCATCCTACCCTTGATAGATTAAAACCATCCCTAAACAAGAATTGTAAACAAGAATCTAAACCCTTAAGAATTTTTGTAAGACACTAAGACTCAAGGATATCTGGAGAATTCAGAATCCTGATTTAAAGTTTTTTTCGTGCGAATCACAAAGGCATAAGGCTATGTCAAGGATTGACGCATTCTTAGTGTCTAAAAACTTATTGGGTACAGAATTATTAGCAGATATCAAAGAAATGATGTTATCGGATCATGCAATCTTAGGCCTCAAGGTACAAATCAAAACTCTTAAGTTTAATAATTTTAGCAAATTTTATTTCCCCAAATATTTAGCGGCAAACTCACAATTCAAATCTTGGTTGAGACAGAAATGGTATGAGTTTTCCTCATTTAACGATAAATATAAGAATAGAAGTGTAATATTTTGGGAAACATTTAAATAAGTAATACAGAGAGATAAAATCATATTTACTTGGTAAAAAACGTGAGATGCAGGCCAAAGATCTACAATCTTCTAGCTTGTGTAATTGCTTTAATGCATATGTAAGTGATTGAACTAATTTCTTGAGGGATAAATATATCAAGGCTAAAAAGTTAAAGGTACAGTACACTGTAAAATTGTTTTTCCATAAATGTATTTTAAATGACTTGTTATACCAACTGCAGAGTATAAAATATTTGAGAAATTGCATTTTCGGGTTTATTTGTGTATCAGAAGTAGCTGGTTTTGTGCTTTGAAACCACAGCCTATTACAATGGGTTGAGCTTCAGGTAATATCAGATCTCATTATGTTATCACTCGGTGTACACACACTTGCTTCCTTATCTTATAATTGTCTGGAACACCAAAGCTCAATACATAGAGAGAACAATGGAAAATTATCATTTTATTACTTAACTATCATGCCCCCACTGAGGGTGTAATCTCTTCTGCTGGCTGTGTTTACTTAGGCTTGTCAATAGCGTATACACCAGTATCAAAACTTTCAGTATAGGTTGGGAAACCACAAGCTAAATCAGCTATTTCAAATGCTGAAATAGGAGTAAAGGAGCTACTTGTAACCAATTTAATACACTCTAGCAGGTTAAAAGGATCATTGGGAATAATTTAAAGGAGAGAATTTTTTTGGGTGAACTGTCCCTTTATGGGAGACCTTTCTCAATCAAAAAATGAGACAATAAGAATTGAGAACAAGAGCCTTCTATTATAGACATAGTGGTAAGGCCGGGAAATTCCTGACCAATCTAGTAAAACTTAAAGGGACATGAAACACAATTTTTTCTTTCATGATTCAGATAGAGCATGCAATTTTAAGCAACTTTCTAATTTACTCCTATTATCAAATTTTCTTTGTTCTCTTGCTATCTTTATTTGAAAAAGAAGGCATCTAAGGCTCTAAGCTAAGGACAGGAGCTAGCCAATTTTTGGTTCAGACACTGGACAGCACTTGTTTATTGGTGCTGTCCAATCAGCAATGACAACCCAGGTTGTGAACCAAAATTGCATAATCAATCTCATTAATTTTGATAAAGGGAAATAGGTTTCTAAAAGGACAATACACATTTTAAGAATGTGCTGTAGAATGTTTAAAGGTACATGAAACAAAATTTTTCTTTCATGATTCAGATAGAGCAGACAATTTTAAGCAACTTTCTAATTTACTCCTATTATCACATTTTTCTTCATTCTCTTGGTATGCTTTGTTGAAGGAGCAGCAATGCACTACTGGTTGCTAACTGAACACATGGATGAGCCAACTTTTGGGTTTCATGTCCCTTTAATTATGCCAAGTATGACAACTTTGCAGTACACTTTTTTTTTAATTTAACTCCCACCCCATTTCATCATTGGCCTTAGGACTGGTTATCAAATAAAATGCCAAAAAATTAAATATTTGCTAACAAAATGCCAGTGGCTAGCAGATTGGCTCCTTCAATAAAGGCAACAACTGGTGGGTGTAGTTTGGCTATTTAAAAAACAGTTGCAGTAAACATAGTGTGAATACATTAATTTGCAAAGATTAAACACCCAGAATTCCCTTTAAATGCGACCCATTAAAAAAAAAAAATCTAATGTAAAGGACCACTAAACACAAACTGTAAACTACATGATTTTGAACCTTCATATCTGAGAATAATTTTGCAACGAAAACTGCAGCTTTATTTTGTTAAATGAGTTTATTGTTTTGTGTTTATTTCACCGATGTCCCTGTCCCCCAGAACAAAATAATCCTTGCTAACCAATCACAAACTAATATTCAGACATAACATGAACTCTGTTTGCACATGGGCAGTAGACTAAGAAAGCCCTTATCTCTTCCTAAGGTGGTTTAGCACTGATTCAACTTAGTTACTATTGCAAAGAATGCTTCTCCTATCATGATTGTTGATGAAAAACTGATAATCCACCTTTTACAAACATGACTGCTAAGAATCATAGGGTGGAGGGTGAAGTAAACAAAAGCTTACATAAATTGCCTAAAAGTATGAACCCAAACCTCCCTGAGAGAAAGTTAAACAAGCAGATTTTTTAGATGTATTTTACAGCAAAAGGCAGCAAAACAAATAATGAATGTATATTGCAATAATGTTTCACTTGCAACAATGAAACATTTTTTGTTGAAATGTCAAGCTTGATGGTCCCTTAATAAACGTTTCAAACTTTAAAAAGGGGGGGGGGGGGCAAGTATAGAAAATTGATTTGAATAACTCACTTTCTTTAGTTAACATGTTTGTAACAGGAAAAACTGGTGTTTGAACTTGTCAAACAGACAGTGATAACAGATAACTCCAAAGGGTATTTTTGTTTCTTTGTAAAGCAAACGACAAATGAGTTACTAAAGGCATTAGAGCTCCAGGCACTTCCAGCAGATAAAACTGTCAGTCACATAAGCTAGGTGTGGCAAACCTAGCCACTTCTGGACTATAACGTAAGAAAGGTTGTCTATAGGCTGTATATTGTGCTATGTAGATGTGACAGACCCTTCTGTCAGCACTGAAAGAGTTAACTGTGTTCAGCTTTAGCCTCAGCTATTATGCACTGTCATTAATGTTATTGATACACAGTCCATTGTTTAATCAACCTCAGAGAGCAGACCCTAGATGATAAGGAAAGCCAAGTGTGTGTCTGTGTTTAAATTGTTATCAGCTTGAGCAAGGTATTCTATTGTATCATGTAAAAGGGCGTGTTCCCTCCATCTAATGTACAACATTCTTTCAACCCCCCTTCTGGGGGGGGTCAGACCTGCATAAATACTGGGCATATGAGCCTTAATAAAATTCATTCTGTTTAAAACCTGAAAACTGGCTGGGTTGTGAACTGCTGATTCCCTATGCAGGACATTGTTCCCTGGTGTTAACCCTTGGTATCCGGTTGGTACCGTTACAATTGGTGGCAAGCGACGGAATGAACCTTATCGCCCAGAAGAGCAACTACACAAGCCAGTAACCTCGGAAAGAGGGGGATTACTACAATACTGACTAAGATGGAAGGAGTACCAGGGACCGAAGTGAATGGAGATGGATTATTCTAAGCTAAAGAGACAAACGTAAAAGGAACTGCTAGAAGCCAGGGGAAAGATAGGCAGCAGCAAACCCAAGGCTATATTAATTGCTGAGCTGATGGAGGGAGACAGAGCTCGCAGCGCTACGCCTCCAGCAGCCATGGAGGAGACCCTATACCAGAGGGAAATGAGGACCAGGCTGGAATTTTTACCCCAACCTGTACCACGGGATATGCTATCCGTGGTAATGGCAGATGTGCAGGAGTACGTGATGGCACACAGTCCGCGGAATGCATCCTCCCGAGCAGAATCCATTTTGGACGCACTCAGCAACCCAGTAAGACCCAAAATCCCATACCATGCATTTAAAATGTTTTGTGAGGAGAAGGATGAGATTGATGGGTATTTACAGGATTTTGAGAGACTGTGCGAGTTACATGATTTGGAGCAGTCCGTATGGGTGCCGGTGCTAGCAGGCAAGCTAGCCGGTAGGGCAGCGGAAGCGTATCGCGCTGTACCCAGGGAGGACAGCAAGGATTACGCTAAAGTGAAGAGAGCGATCTTGGAAAGATATGCCATTACCTCAGAGGCATACCGGCGCAAGTTTAGAGGCCTGCGCAAGCCAGAAAGAGATTCCCATGCAGAGTGGGCCCACAAGCTGGATCAAGCATCTCAGGGGTGGATACAGGCCAGCCAAGCTACCACCATGGAAGAATTGCGACAACTGATGCTGTTGGAGCAATTCTTTAACGGCTTGTCCCCAGAAGCCCAAGAATGGGTGAGAGATCGAAAACCCCTCACCTTAACCGAAGCAGCCAGATTAGCAGACCAGCATTTTGATGCCAGGAGGCACCATGGACTACAGCCTAACAACGGACGGGCTAATATACAATGCCACACCTGCAAGCAGTGGGGACATATGGCACGTGAGTGCACCCAAAATCGGAGCAGACAAGCTTGGAACCAGGTCAGACAGAACCTGGCCCCAAGGGCGGCTGCTCACCATTACCAAACGGAGCCAGCCGCTCATGAGGTGTTGAGCACCCAAGCCGAGGAACCCCTGGGAATTCTGCATGAGGTGATGTCGGTCCGGGGACTTCGGGATTCGGGAGCTACTTTAACCCTGATAGCTCCCCATTTGGTGCCGGATACAGCACCCACTGGCGGATCCGTGGCAGTACGAGGGGCAGGGGGAGCAGTATACCGATTGCCCACTGCTAGAGTGGAGTACAGACCCCCAGTCACCCCAGCAGCTGCCAGTTACCAACCCCCGGCGCACCGCTATACCACACGGCCTCCGGCCACGAACTACCCTCAGAGAGCCCGGTTCAATTCGCGGGGCTACTCACAACCTATTCGGTGCTTTGGATGTAAGCAACTAGGGCACAAAAGACCAGAGTGTCCCCTAAACGCAGCGAATCAAGCACAGTCCTGGAGAAGACCCGCTGGCGGAATCCCACATAATCCTCAGCCTGTGGCCCGCTACGTAGAGGCGCCAGAATGCTGGGGCAGCCTACATGAAGCAGACCCCGTGCAAGCTGCCCACCGGAATAACCGGCAACGGGTTAAAGTGAATGGGAAGGAGGTCAGTTGTCTACGGGATACTGGTGCTACCATGACCTTGCTTCAAGAGAACTTGGTGCCTGAGAAACAGCACACTGGAGACACTGTGGCTGTGAGGGTAGCAGGGGGCACTGTGTTCCGCCTACCTGTTGCCAGGGTACATTTGGATTGGGGAGTGGGCGCTAGACTTGTGAATGTGGGGGTCAAGAAGGACTTACCTGCTGATGTTCTCCTTGGAAATGACTTGGCCCCCCTTGTTTCTGCCTATGCTCCCATGGATCCCGCTGATGTTAACCCTGTGACTACCCAAGCCCAGTCCCTCCGGGAAGAGACGCTTCCATGTTTGGGGTGGGGGCAGTACTGAGCCAAGTTGGAGCAGATGGCGGAGAACACCCCGTAGCTTACTTGAGCCGAAAGTTGTTGCCCCGGACATCCCCAAGCCGATCCGTTGGGATCAGACTGTGTATGCCGGCTTGGTTCTGGGGGAGCATTGTGGCAAACCTAGCCACTTCTGGACTATAACGTAAGAAAGGTTGTCTATAGGCTGTATATTGTGCTATGTAGATGTGACAGACCCTTCTGTCAGCACTGAAAGAGTTAACTGTGTTCAGCTTTAGCCTCAGCTATTATGCACTGTCATTAATGTTATTGATACACAGTCCATTGTTTAATCAACCTCAGAGAGCAGACCCTAGATGATAAGGAAAGCCAAGTGTGTGTCTGTGTTTAAATTGTTATCAGCTTGAGCAAGGTATTCTATTGTATCATGTAAAAGGGCGTGTTCCCTCCATCTAATGTACAACATTCTTTCAACCCCCCTTCTGGGGGGGGTCAGACCTGCATAAATACTGGGCATATGAGCCTTAATAAAATTCATTCTGTTTAAAACCTGAAAACTGGCTGGGTTGTGAACTGCTGATTCCCTATGCAGGACATTGTTCCCTGGTGTTAACCCTTGGTATCCGGTTGGTACCGTTACACTAGGTGTGACTTGTATTTTACTATCATCTGGTTTGACTGTTTTTACCCCTAATAAATGAGCTAATGATAGGGCAGATAGAAAGCAAAGAAGAACTGAATTAAAATGGTTAAAGAACCACTCAATTCAATAAATTTACTTAATTAACAAGTACATCAACACAGTAGATTTGCATAATCAACAAATGCAAGATAACAAGACAATGCAATAGCACTTACTCTGAACTTCAAATGATCAGTAGATTTTTTTTCTGACAATTTTAAAAGTTATGTCTATTTCCACACCCCCTGTACCATGTGACAGCCATCAGCCAATCACAAATGCATACACATACCATGTCACAGCCATCAGCCAATCATAAATTCATATACGCTTATTCCCAGAATTCTTGCACATGCTCAGTAGGAGCTGGTGATTCAAAAATTTAAATATAAAAAGACTGTGCACTTTTTTTTAATGGAAGTAAATTGGAAAGTTTTTTCTAAAATAGCTACTCTATCTGAATAATAAAAGTTTAATTTTGACTTGAGTGTCCCTTTAAGGTGTCGATTTATCATGGCCCGTTTTGAGGGAAATGTAACGGTTTCTGCGCGAGCCTTCAGGCTCGCCAGACACAGGAGTTAAGAAGCAGCGGAGTTAAGACCGCTGCTCCCTAACTCGTACGCGACCTCTGAGGCGCGTACAGCAATCAGCCAGATCGAATACGATCGGGTTGATTGACACCCCCTGCTAGGGGCTGATTGGCCGCAAATCTGCAGGGGGCGGCATTGCACAAGCAGTTCACAAGAACTGCTGGTGCAATGATAAATGCCGACAGCGTATGCTGTCAGCATTTATCGATGTCTGGCGGACATGATACGCTGTCCGCCAGACATTGATAAATCGGCCCCTTACTCTGAATTTAAAATAAGCAGTAGATTTTTTTTTTCTGACAAATTATTTTTTTCTCCCATTTTCCAGCCACCTGTATCATGTGAGAGACATCAGCCAATCACAGACAAGTATACGTATACCCTGTGAGCTTGTGCACATGCTCAGTAGGATCTTGTTCCCCAGAAAGCGTGAATATAAAAAGACTGTGCAAAATTTGATAATGGAAGTAAACTGGAAAGTGTCTTAAAACTGCAGGCTCTGTCTGAAACATAAAAGTTTATTTTGACTTGAGTGTCCTGTATGTGACTGTATGATAGTGAACACCTTGAGATTTTTTTATATAAAATGTTTAATGCATAATGAAACAATATATTTTCATGATTTATTTTGTCCCCTTTATGTAATTAAGCTCTTAAAAAAGAGCAGTTTCTAATTTTCCTGACTATAAATGTAATATGCTGACTTCTCAAGGCTAACCCAACTACATATATGTCCCTAATTGGATTGATCAAAAAACAACTGCAAAGCAATGCATATTATACTAACTTTAATACAGAAGCTAGCCTTGTGTCTGAACTTAAAGTGAATTTAAATTTTGATTCTAAAGTGCCCGTTTTTTAAAAATTTGATTAAAAACAGGGGCACTTTAATTCATCAAAATTCGTGAAAAAATACCTTTTAATCTTGACAGCAGCTCCAGCTTCTTCCGCCCGTCACAAAGCCTCTTCCTGGGTCTAAAATTAGGAATCCGGCTTCCTCCAATAATGGCATTGAATCAGACACTGATTCCCCCGGGGGGGAAGCCGTGATTGGAGGATGACCTATCCATCATTTCTGACATCAGAAATGGCTTGTGACAACCGGAGGAAGCTGGAGCTGCTGTCAAGTTTAAAAGGTAAGTTGTTTTTTTCACAACAGGAGTGAAATATAAATTTTTATGAATTAAAGTGCCCTTGTTTTTAATCGAATTTTTTAAAAACGGGCACTTTAACATCAAAATTTACATTCACTAAGTTCAGATAGGATACTCCAAATAAGGCAAAGGAGTGGGTGGAGTTTGGCAAATGAATAATAATTGCAGTAAAAAGGGACAGTCAGAATTATTGTTTAAAAGATAGATAATCCCTTTATTACCCATTCCCCAGTTTTGCATAACCAACACAGTTATAATAATATAATGTTTACCTCTGTGATTAACTTGTATCTAAGCCTAAGACTGCCCCTTCATTTCAGTTATTTTGACAGACTTGCATTTAAGCCAATCAGTGCCCTCTCATAAGTAACTCCACAGGCGGAAACACAATGTTATTTATATGGCAAACATAAACTAACGCCTTCTCTCTGTGAAAAACTGTCAACTGAATTCATTTAAGAAGCGGCCATCAAGGGTTTAGAATTTAGCATATGAGCCTACCTAGGTTTAGCTTTCAACTAAGAAAACCAAAACAACAAAGCAATTTTAAAGATAAAAGTATATTGGAAAGTTGTTTAGAATTGCATGCCCTATCTGAATCATGAAAGTATAAATTTGACTAGACTGTTCCTTTAATTTGTTTTACAATTGGTGTTCACTGTCCCTTTAAAACTTGAACAAAGTTGTCTAAGACGTCTGTTTGGAATAGAACTTAAAGGGACAGTCAAGTCCAAAAAAAACTTTAATGATTCAGATAGGACATGTCATTTTAAACAACTTTCCAATTTACTTTTATCACCAATTTTGCTTTGTTCTCTTGGTATTCTTAGTTGAAAGCTAAGGCAGTCTGCAGAGGCTTAGATACAAGGTAATTACAGAGGTAAAAAGTGTATTATTATAACTGTGTTGGTTATGCAAAACTGGGCAATGGTTAATTAAGGGATTATCTATCTTTTAAAACAACAATTCTAGTGTTGACTGTCCCTTTAATAAACACAATGTGTAGCTTGCCTGTAAATTTTCCCAGGGTTAACAAATGACCCTTGTACGGGGCATTCCTTGCCAAATCGGTTTCACATTGCAAAATACCTATTATGAAATACTACGCAGTAGCCACAATATCATCACTGTTTTCAAAATGTTTTACTGTAATATGGGGGTGGGGCACACAGCATGAAGCAAAAAAAAATGTAACCACTTAGCTGGATCTCAATATCAAATTGTCATGACAATTAAAGGGACACTGAACCAAATTGTTTTCTTTCCTGATTCAGATAGAGCATTAAATTGTAAGCAACTTTCTAATTTACTCCTATTATCCATTTTTCTTCGTTCTCTTGCCATCTTTATTTTAAAGCAGGAATGTAAATCTTAGCAGCCAACCCATTTTAGGTTCATCATCATGGATAGCGCTTGCTTATTGGAGGCTTACATTTACCCACCAATAAGCAAGCATAACCCAGGTTCTCAACCAAAAATGGGCCGGCTCCTATGCATCACATTCCTACTTTTTAAATAAAGATAGCAAGAGAACGAAGAACATTTAATAATAGGAGTAAATTAGAAAGTTGCTTAAAATTGCATTCTCTATCTGAATCATGAAAGAAAAAAATCTGGGTTGTGTCCCTTTAAAGGATTAAATCAGAGACAAGAAAATGGGAAAATAAATCTAAAAACAACTAATAAAAAAAAATAGCTTTATTACATAAAAACAGCTTAGTAAGGGTTTGACAAAATGTCAGAGATAGGGAGCTATATCTTCTAAATAGTTACTTTTTTCGAGTATTTTACAAATATTTATAAACAGAATCCTTCTATGGTATCTATAGATACTGTTTGGCTCATTATAGGGACCAGAAACCCCCAAAAAATAATTTCATGATTCAGATAGAACATAAAATTTTAAACAACTTTCCAATTTACTTCTATTATCACATTTACTTTGTTTTCTTGTTATCCTTTGTTGAAAAGCAGCAAGGTACAATTAGGCGTGTGCACGTGTCTACAGTACCATATGGCAGCAGTTTTGCAACAATGTTATACATAAGCAAGAACACTAGATGGCAGCACTATTTCCTGTCATGTAGTTCTCCAGATGTGTGCACGATACCGATCTAGATATCCCTTCAAAAAAGAACAACATGAGAATGATACAAATTTGATAATAGAAGTTAATTGGAAACCTTTTTTAAATTGTATTCTCTATCCGAATCATGAAAGAAAAATTTTGGGTTTCATGTCCCTTTAATAATTCCGATTAAAGGGACATGAACCCCAACATTTTTCTTTCATGATTCAGACATAGCATTTCATTTTAAAAAAATTCTAATTTATTTCTTATCTAATTTGCTTAGTTCTCTTGGTTTCCTTTGCTGAAAAGGATACCTAAGTAGGCTAAGGAGATGGGAACTAGCTGCTGATTGGTGGCTGTACATATATGTCTTGTTGTCATTGGCTTAACAATGTGCTCAGCTATCTCCCAGTACTGCATTGCTGCTTCTTCAATAAAGGATACCAATAGAATGAACCAAAATGGATCATAAAAGTGAATTGGAAAGTTGTTTGTAAATTTATGTTTTATCTGAATCAAAAAATAAAACAACTGTATTTCTTTTAAGTTGCATATCTATTTTTAAAGCATACGGTTTGACAAATTTCTATTATAACCAATGGGGAAATGAATGTTTAGGAACATCGTATACTAACACAGCCCATGCAGGTTGTGTTGCTGCTACAGTTTTGTAGACACAGTAATGACCTTCATGGCTTAGACAGAGCTTGCAATTTTAAGAGACTTTTCAATTTATTTCTGGTATTCAATATAATTTGTTTTATTGCTATCCTTGGTTAAAAAGCATGCCTAGGTGGGCTCAGAAGCGGCAATGCACTACTGGGAGCTAGCTAGCTGCTGACTGGTGATTGCACAAATCAATGGACTTCAGCTAGCTCCCAATAGTGCCTAGCTGCTTCTTTAACAAAGGGTACTAAGAGAATAAATCAAATTAGATAACAGAAGTTAAATGGAAAGTTTTTAAAAATTGCACGCTCTGACTGACTCATAAAATAAAATAAAAAGGTTTTCATGTCCCTTTAATAAAACAAAGCACCCAACAGCAGCAAACTGTGAAATTACAATTTATAAGCTGCCATAGAAATGGTTGTAAATAGATTACACAGGCTGCTAGTAGGAAAACCACACAGAAAGCTGTTAGCATACATCATACTGAGATTTCATCTAAAAAAAATCTTTTTGTTTAGGAAGCGGTCCTCAAAGAATAAAAAAAAACAGATTAAACATTAGGGAAGGAAACTGGTGGCGCAATCAAAGTCACAGGGGTTATGGCGCAACTTCTTCATTGTGTGGCTTTGCAAGAATACACAACTCGAAATGGGGATTCAATAAACCTTTCTAGTGGAAAAAAAATGATATTCTCTCAATTTGAGTTTGTAATTTTCATACTACTGACCCTTAAACTCTGCGTGTTTAAGCTCCGCAAAACGGGTTAAGCGCATAGGAAAAGTCAAACTTGCAATGCATGCAGCCTGTAATCTGAACACAGTCAGTGATTGGTGGGATTGTGTGACTGTCACTGACAGTCTTCTGCTCAGAACCAGCAGTTCTCTGTAAGTTTGAGGGTAAGTAATGGAAACATAACATGCTCTAACAAATTTCGAGCACAAAAGTTCTGGATTAGAATGTCCCTTTAATAGACCATTTTTAAAGGGGCAGTCAAGTCCAAAAAAAAAACTTTCATGATTCAAACAGAGCATGTAATTTCAAACAACTTTCCAATTTACTTTTATAACCAATTTTGCTTTGTTCCCTTGATATTCTTAGTTGAAAGATAAACCTAGCAGGCTGATATGCTAATGTCGTAGACCACGCACATGAAGTTACCTAGGAGTGAGCACTGATTGGCTAAAATGAAAATATGTCAAAAGAACTGAAATAAGGGGGCAGTTTGCAGAGGCTTAGATACAAGCTAATCACAGAGGTAAAAAGTGTATTATTATAACTGTGTTGGTTATGCAAAACTGGGGAATGGGTAATAAAGGGATTATCTATATTTTTAAACCACAAATATTCTGGTGTTGACTGTCCCTTTAATGATAAAAATAATGTGAGAGGGGGTGAGAAAGACAAATTCAACATCAACAACCTCTTTTAACTCACTTGTGTCTTTTAGACTTGTGTATAGCTAACCCTTTTCAACCTGTATGGGCTTCATCAGTGAAGATACAGTGGTCTCAGGAGGAAAAGAAAAGAAGTATAGCTCTGCATTTTGTAGCCATTAAAGGGACATTGTACACTAGATTTTTCTTTGCATAAATGTTTTCTAGATGATCCATTTATATAGCCCATCTGGGAGTGTTTTTGTAAAAATGTATAGTTTTGCTTATTTATAAATAACATTGTGCTGATTTTCAGACTCCTAACCCAGCCCCAACGTTTTAGATGTATACTGATGCATGCAGACTTCAGACTGCTTCTGTTTGTATAATGGGCATTTTCATATGCAGGGTGGATCTGCTATCAGCCTATTTCAGTGGGTGACTGCAACACAGGTACCATATCAAATGAAAATTCATATTAATATTTACATTTTTAAAAATATAATTTAAAACAGTGGCCACAGTAAGATTATTGTTTAGAATTTGTGGAGCTGATAGATAATATTAAACTGACATTAAAAACTAAATAAAAGCTAGATAAAATGATGCATACAAACAAAAGATTAGTTTGTGGATAACTTGTAGATGTAGTTTTTGAAGTTTTATTAGTTGTTGAAATATTGACAAAATAAATATAAAGTTTTAGTGTCTATAAAACAATGGGAGCTGCCATGTTGTAACTTAGGTTACCTTCTCTGCTGTGGCCAATTAGAGACAGTTATAAATAGGTCACTAGAGTGTGCAGCCAATTGCTGTGTGGAATATAACAGTGTTCTGCACTTTTATTTCTAACAGGAACTGAAAAGCTCACAATTTCAGAATTGAATTACAGGAAAAGGGAACAAAATAAATAAATGTATATTGCAGAGGTTTTTTGTCTATATATTATTTATTTTATACAGGTATTGTAATACTGGTGTATGTAGACTTCCGACTGCTTCTGTTTGTATAATAGGCATTTTCATATGCAGGGTGGATCTGCTATCAGCCCATTTCAGTGGATGTCCCAGACTAGTCTCACCAACAGTGCTAATTTGGGAGCTTCTAAGTAAGTTCTTAAAAGGTTTCATACTGGGTTTTTTTTATCAGTATCTCTGCATATTATTCTTTATAGTAGTGTATTACATGGAGTTAAAATTAAAATTGGTGTATACTGTCCCTTTAATACAAATCATAGGACCTCTAAATGTTTCAATAAATTAGAATTGTATTTTCCTCATGTATAGTTCATATTTTATAATAAGTTATAAAGATAAATATTTTAAAAATAAAAACTCAAAATGATCAACCTATTCAGCATAGAAGATTTAAATTGGTCTGCAAATTCTAAAAATAAGGCATATTAAAGGGATATTATGGGCCACAATTGGAATGCACATGGGTGCATTTAAGTTTGATTAGAAGCATTTTTGCAATATATACTGTATGTATTAGTAAGAAAGCTTCTAGTACAAAGCTATAGCTGTTTTAAAAGTGTATTTAAGTATGCTCTGTGCACTAAGGTGCTTGTATCATCTGGTAATTACTCAGTTTGTTAATAAATGACATGATACAAGCCCCACTGGCGCTCTGAGCAACTGCAATATTTAAAATGCCAGTGTACTGAGAATATCTAGCTATGCCTCACATGCACGTGCAGAGAACATTTGTAACACTAAAACAATGACAACGTTTACTAGAAGCATTTTTGCCAATACATGTATATTACAAACATGTTTCTTTCTATTCAAAGATGTAATTCCACGTTTTGCATTTAAATCTTTACAAGTGTCCCTTTAAATTTATAACACATCCAGAACACAAAGGATGGGTTTTGGAGAACGTTCATAAAAAATGATCTGTGGTCACATGCTTGCTTTTTTATTTTTTTATTTTAAATAACTAATATTTACTTGTCGTTTCCAATCTTGTACTATTGTGGTATGCTTATAAACAAGCAGCATATGTAAGCACACTCCCTGTAAATCAGCCAATAGGATTACAGGACAAGTATCTCTGTGAAATACTAGATAA
Source organism: Bombina bombina (assembly GCF_027579735.1). Classification (NCBI taxonomy): domain Eukaryota; kingdom Metazoa; phylum Chordata; class Amphibia; order Anura; family Bombinatoridae; genus Bombina; species Bombina bombina. The sequence goes on from NC_069507.1 coordinate 96,863,427, forward strand.
TTATTTACTTTACAGGGTAACTTCAACAAGATTTTGGACAACCAATGACTTATAAAGAATTGCACCTCTACAGCAATAAAGGTTTCCTTTTTTAAAAAACAGAATTTATGTTTACCTGATAAATTACTTTCTCCAACGGTGTGTCCGGTCCACGGCGTCATCCTTACTTGTGGGATATTCTCTTCCCCAACAGGAAATGGCAAAGAGCCCAGCAAAGCTGGTCACATGATCCCTCCTAGGCTCCGCCTACCCCAGTCATTCGACCGACGTTAAGGAGGAATATTTGCATAGGAGAAACCATATGGTACCGTGGTGACTGTAGTTAAAGAAAATAAATTATCAGACCTGATAAAAAAACCAGGGCGGGCCGTGGACCGGACACACCGTTGGAGAAAGTAATTTATCAGGTAAACATAAATTCTGTTTTCTCCAACATAGGTGTGTCCGGTCCACGGCGTCATCCTTACTTGTGGGAACCAATACCAAAGCTTTAGGACACGGATGAAGGGAGGGAGCAAATCAGGTCACCTAAATGGAAGGCACCACGGCTTGCAAAACCTTTCTCCCAAAAATAGCCTCAGAAGAAGCAAAAGTATCAAACTTGTAAAATTTGGTAAAAGTGTGCAGTGAAGACCAAGTCGCTGCCCTACATATCTGATCAACAGAAGCCTCGTTCTTGAAGGCCCATGTGGAAGCCACAGCCCTAGTGGAATGAGCTGTGATTCTTTCGGGAGGCTGCCGTCCGGCAGTCTCGTAAGCCAATCTGATGATGCTTTTAATCCAAAAAGAGAGAGAGGTAGAAGTTGCTTTTTGACCTCTCCTTTTACCTGAATAAACAACAAACAAGGAAGATGTTTGTCTAAAATCCTTTGTAGCATCTAAATAGAATTTTAGAGCGCGAACAACATCCAAATTGTGCAACAAACGTTCCTTCTTTGAAACTGGTTTCGGACACAGAGAAGGTACGATAATCTCCTGGTTAATGTTTTTGTTAGAAACAACTTTTTGGAAGAAAACCAGGTTTAGTACGTAAAACCACCTTATCTGCATGGAACACCAGATAAGGAGGAGAACACTGCAGAGCAGATAATTCTGAAACTCTTCTAGCAGAAGAAATTGCAACTAAAAACAAAACTTTCCAAGATAATAACTTAATATCAACGGAATGTAAGGGTTCAAACGGAACCCCCTGAAGAACTGAAAGAACTAAATTGAGACTCCAAGGAGGAGTCAAAGGTTTGTAAACAGGCTTGATTCTAACCAGAGCCTGAACAAAGGCTTGAACATCTGGCACAGCTGCCAGCTTTTTGTGAAGTAACACCGACAAGGCAGAAATCTGTCCCTTCAGGGAACTTGCAGATAATCCTTTTTCCAATCCTTCTTGAAGGAAGGATAGAATCCTAGGAATCTTAACCTTGTCCCAAGGGAATCCTTTAGATTCACACCAACAGATATATTTTTTCCAAATTTTGTGGTAAATCTTTCTAGTTACAGGCTTTCTGGCCTGAACAAGAGTATCGATAACAGAATCTGAGAATCCTCGCTTCGATAAGATCAAGCGTTCAATCTCCAAGCAGTCAGCTGGAGTGAAACCAGATTCGGATGTTCGAACGGACCCTGAACAAGAAGGTCTCGTCTCAAAGGTAGCTTCCAAGGTGGAGCCGATGACATATTCACCAGATCTGCATACCAAGTCCTGCGTGGCCACGCAGGAGCTATCAAGATCACCGACGCCCTCTCCTGATTGATCCTGGCTACCAGCCTGGGGATGAGAGGAAATGGCGGGAACACATAAGCTAGTTTGAAGGTCCAAGGTGCTACTAGTGCATCCACTAGAGCCGCCTTGGGATCCCTGGATCTGGCCCCGTAGCAAGGAACTTTGAAGTTCTGACGAGAGGCCATCAGATCCATGTCTGGAATGCCCCACAGGTGAGTGACTTGGGCAAAGATTTCCGGATGGAGTTCCCACTCCCCCGGATGCAATGTCTGACGACTCAGAAAATCCGCTTCCCAATTTTCCACTCCTGGGATGTGGATAGCAGACAGGTGGCAGGAGTGAGACTCCGCCCATAGAATGATTTTGGTCACTTCTTCCATCGCTAGGGAACTCCTTGTTCCCCCCTGATGGTTGATGTACGCAACAGTTGTCATGTTGTCTTATTGAAACCGTATGAACTTGGTCCTCGCTAGCTGAGGCCAAGCCTTGAGAGCATTGAATATCGCTCTCAGTTCCAGAATATTTATCGGTAGAAGAGATTCTTCCCGAGACCAAAGACTCTGAGCTTTCAGGGATCCCCAGACCGCGCCCCAGCCCATCAGACTGGCGTCGGTCGTGACAATGACCCACTCTGGTCTGCGGAATGTCATCCCTTGTGACAGGTTGTCCAGGGACAGCCACCAACGGAGTGAGTCTCTGGTCCTCTGATTTACTTGTATCTTCGGAGACAAGTCTGTATAGTCCCCATTCCACTGACTGAGCATGCACAGTTGTAATGGTCTTAGATGAATGCGCGCAAAAGGAACTATGTCCATTGCCGCTACCATCAACCCGATCACTTCCATGCACTGAGCTATGGAAGGAAGAGGAACGGAATGAAGTATCCGACAAGAGTCTAGAAGTTTTGTTTTTCTGACCTCTGTCAGAAAAATCCTCATTTCTAAGGAGTCTATAATTGTTCCCAAGAAGGGAACCCTTGTTGACGGGGATAGAGAACTCTTTTCCACGTTCACTTTCCATCCGTGAGATCTGAGAAAGGCCAGGACGATGTCCGTGTGAGCCTTTGCTTGAGGAAGGGACGACGCTTGAATCAGAATGTCGTCCAAGTAAGGTACTACCGCAACGCCCCTTGGTCGTAGCACAGCTAGAAGGGACCCTAGTACCTTTGTGAAAATCCTTGGAGCAGTGGCTAATCCGAAAGGAAGCGCCACGAACTGGTAATGTTTGTCCAGGAATGCGAACCTTAGGAACCGATGATGTTCCTTGTGGATAGGAATATGTAGATACGCATCCTTTAAATCCACTGTGGTCATGAATTGACCTTCCTGGATGGAAGGAAGAATAGTTCGAATGGTTTCCATCTTGAACGATGGAACCTTGAGAAACTTGTTTAAGATCTTGAGATCTAAGATTGGTCTGAACGTTCCCTCTTTTTTGGGAACTATGAACAGATTGGAGTAGAACCCCATCCCTTGTTCTCTTAATGGAACAGGATGAATCACTCCCATTTTTAACAGGTCTTCTACACAATGTAAGAACACCTGTCTTTTTATGTGGTCTGAAGACAACTGAGACCTGTGGAACCTCCCCCTTGGGGGAAGTCCCTTGAATTCCAGAAGATAACCTTGGGAGACTATTTCTAGCGCCCAAGGATCCAGAACATCTCTTGCCCAAGCCTGAGCGAAGAGAGAGAGTCTGCCCCCCACCAGATCCGGTCCCGGATCGGGGGCCAACATTTCATGCTGTCTTGGTAGCAGTGGCAGGTTTCTTGGCCTGCTTTCCCTTGTTCCAGCCTTGCATTGGTCTCCAAGCTGGCTTGGCTTGAGAAGTATTACCCTCTTGCTTAGAGGACGTAGCACTTTGGGCTGGTCCGTTTTTACGAAAGGGACGAAAATTAGGTCTATTTTTTGCCTTGAAAGGCCGATCCTGAGGAAGGGCGTGGCCCTTACCCCCAGTGATATCAGAGATAATCTCTTTCAAGTCAGGGCCAAACAGCGTTTTCCCCTTGAAAGGAATGATTAGTAGCTTGTTCTTGGAAGACGCATCAGCCGACCAAGATTTCAACCAAAGCGCTCTGCGCGCCACAATAGCAAACCCAGAATTCTTAGCCGCTAACCTAGCCAATTGCAAAGTGGCGTCTAGGGTGAAAGAATTAGCCAATTTGAGAGCATTGATTCTGTCCATAATCTCCTCATAAGGAGGAGAATCACTATCGAGCGTCTTTATCAGCTCATCGAACCAGAAACATGCGGCTGTAGCGACAGGGACAATGCATGAAATTGGTTGTAGAAGGTAACCCTGCTGAACAAACATCTTTTTAAGCAAACCTTCTAATTTTTTATCCATAGGATCTTTGAAAGCACAACTATCCTCTATGGGTATAGTGGTGCGTTTGTTTAAAGTGGAAACCGCTCCCTCGACCTTGGGGACTGTCTGCCATAAGTCCTTTCTGGGGTCGACCATAGGAAACAATTTTTTAAATATGGGGGGAGGGACGAAAGGAATACCGGGCCTTTCCCATTCTTTATTAACAATGTCCGCCACCCGCTTGGGTATAGGAAAAGCTTCTGGGAGCCCCGGCACCTCTAGGAACTTGTCCATTTTACATAGTTTCTCTGGGATGACCAACTTTTCACAATCATCCAGAGTGGATAATACCTCCTTAAGCAGAATGCGGAGATGTTCCAACTTAAATTTAAATGCAATCACATCAGGTTCAGCCTGTTGAGAAATGTTCCCTGAATCAGTAATTTCTCCCTCAGACAAAACCTCCCTGGCCCCATCAGACTGGGTTAGGGGCCCTTCAGAGATATTAATATCAGCGTCGTCATGCTCTTCAGTATCTAAAACAGAGCAGCCACGCTTACGCTGACAAGGGTTCATTTTGGCTAAAATGTTTTTGACAGAATTATCCATTACAGCCGTTAATTGTTGCATAGTAAGGAGTATTGGCGCGCTAGATGTACTAGGGGCCTCCTGAGTGGGCAAGACTCGTGTAGACGAAGGAGGGAATGATGCAGTACCATGCTTACTCCCCTCACTTGAGGAATCATCTTGGGCATCATTGTCATTATCACATAAATCACATTTATTTAAATGAATAGGAATTCTGGCTTCCCCACATTCAGAACACAGTCTATCTGGTAGTTCAGACATGTTAAACAGGCATAAACTTGATAACAAAGTACAAAAACGTTTTAAAATAAAACCGTTACTGTCACTTTAAATTTTAAACTGAACACACTTTATTACTGCAATTGCGAAAAAACATGAAGGAATTGTTCAAAATTCACCAAATTTTCACCACAGTGTCTTAAAGCCTTAAAAGTATTGCACACCAAATTTGGAAGCTTTAACCCTTAAAATAACGGAACCGGAGCCGTTTTAAACTTTAACCCTTTTACAGTCCCTGGTATCTGCTTTGCTGAGACCCAACCAAGCCCAAAGGGGAATACGATACCAAATGACGCCTTCAGAAAGTCTTTTCTAAGTATCAGAGCTCCTCTCACATGCGACTGCATGCCATGCCTCTCAAAAACAAGTGCGCCACACCGGCGCGAAAATGAGGCTCTGCTTAAGCTTTGGGAAAGCCCCTAAGGAATAAGGTGTCTAATACAGTGCCTGCCGATATTATCATATCAAAATACCCAGATAAAATGATTCCTCAAGGCTAAATATATGTTAATAATGAATCGATTTAGCCCAGAAACAGTCTACAGTCTTAATAAGCCCTTGTGAAGCCCTTATTTATGATCGTAATAAACATGGCTTACCGGATCCCATAGGGAAAATGACAGCTTCCAGCATTACATCGTCTTGTTAGAATGTGTCATACCTCAAGCAGCAAGAGACTGCACACTGTTCCCCCAACTGAAGTTAATTGCTCTCAACAGTCCTGTGTGGAACAGCCATGGATTTTAGTTACGGTTGCTAAAATCATTTTCCTCATACAAACAGAAATCTTCATCTCTTTTCTGTTTCTGAGTAAATAGTACATACCAGCACTATTTCAAAATAACAAACTCTTGATTGAATAATAAAAACTACAGTTAAACACTAAAAAACTCTAAGCCATCTCCGTGGAGATGTTGCCTGTACAACGGCAAAGAGAATGACTGGGGTAGGCGGAGCCTAGGAGGGATCATGTGACCAGCTTTGCTGGGCTCTTTGCCATTTCCTGTTGGGGAAGAGAATATCCCACAAGTAAGGATGACGCCGTGGACCGGACACACCTATGTTGGAGAAAAATATACATACAAATATTTTGAATGTAAAGAAATATTGGAAAGACCACCCAGCACTAATTGATCATTTCATAAAATGTATAGGACTCTTAAACGCTACTGAAAAAAAGTATTCTGTGGCTATATAGCTAACCACATTTGCAAAAGACATGCTGCTAAAGAAAAAGGTGTTTTTTGCTTCTTCTTTTTTGGAAAAATTTCAGAGCAATTTAAAGGGATAGTCTAGACAACATTAAACTTTCATGATTCAGATAGAGCATGCAAACTTTAAGCAACTTTCTAATTTATTCCTTTTATCAATTTTTCTTTGTTCTCTTGCTATCTTTATTTGAATGTAAGCTTAGGAGCCGGACCATTTTTGGTTCAGCACCTGGGTAGCGCTTTCTGATTTGTGGCTATATTTAGACATCAATCAGAAAGTGCTACCCAGGTTCTAAACCAAAAATGGGCCGTCTCCTAGGCTTACATTCTTGCTTTTTCAACTAAAAGATAGCAAGAGAACAAATACAATTTGATAATACAAGTAAATTGAATGAAGAGTAAATTAATTTTACTGTAAGAAACTATATCTATATCAAACGCAAGAAACTGCCACGCAAGTACTATATCAAATGCAAGAAACAGCCACGCAAGTACTATATCTATATCAAATGCAAGAGACTGCCACGCAAGTACTATATCAAATGCAAGAGACTGCCACGCAAGTACTATATCAAATGCAAGAAACTGCCACGCAAGTACTATATCTATAGCAAATTCAAGAAACTGCCACCAAACAATGGGAGCTGCCATGTTGTAACTTAGGTTACCTTCTCTGCTGTGGCCAATTAGAGACATATACAAATAGGTTACTCTAGTGTGCAGCCAATGGCTGTGTGGAATATAACAGTGTTCTGCACTTCCATTTCTAACAGGAACTGAAACTTGAGTTTGATAAAGCTTTGAATGCGTTACCACCTTGTTTGCTGCGGATATTTTGCAATAGCCAAACACCACCTACCACTTGCCATATTAAGAGGAGCGAATCTGGCCTTGTTAGCAGAGTAGACACAGCAAGCCAACAGTCATTATGTTAGCAAAATCCTCATTGTTTTGCAGTACCTTAATTCATATTCTCTGCTGAAGCCACTGTATAGGGGTATCTGTCCTGCGCTTATGGGTATTCCCATTTTTTCCTGCCTCACGGGATGGACGTCTCATGCTTCAAGCAAGCGCATCTTGCTTCTATGGCCGCCCACCGGAAGTGCCGATAACCCTTGTAGAACTTACCCTTGCATTCTACATTGTATTTGGTGGCATGCCGTCTACATTTTTTATTTATTTTCCGTAATGGATATTAAAGGGACAGTTTAACCTATTTTTTTAAATTAAATTGTATTAAATTGTTTACAAATAGCTTGTTTACATTTATATCAGCAATTTAAATAACTGGTTTTGGCTGTGGTATCCTTACCTATACTGAACATTTCTATACTTAAGTATAGGATAAAGAAAAGCTATGTAAACAAAGCCAGGAGAAGAAATTACACTCCTAGTGGGAGATAGGAGAGATAAGTAATAAAATGTTAATTTTCAATTGTTCTC
>NC_069507.1:96875971-96920971 GCF_027579735.1 Bombina bombina
ACGCAGTCAGCCTCAGAGAATCGAGATTCTGATGTTGGAAAGGACCCTGTTCCAACAGATCCCTGTGACAGGGTAACCTCCACGGCGGAGAGGATGACATCCCCACCAGATCCGCAAACCACGTCCTCTGCGGCCACAAAGGAGCAATCAGAACGGTCAACACTCTCTCCTGCTTTATGCGTGCCACTACATGAGGTAGAAGTGGTAATGGAAGAAAAATGTATGCTAGATAGAACTTCCAAGGCACCGCTAATGCATCTATCAGCTCTGCCTGAAAGTCCCTCGACCCGTAACAGGAAAGTTTGCAATTGAGTCTGGACACCATGATATCTCCGGCGTCCCCCATCTGAGACAGATCTCCGCAAACACCTCGTGGTGAAGAGACCATTCCCCCAGGTGGAATGTTTGCCTGCTAAGAAAGTCCGCTTCCCAGTTGTCTACACCCGGGATGTGAACTGCCGAAAGCGAGCAGTTGTGAGCCTCCACCCATTCCAGTATCCGAGACACCTCCCTCATTGCGAGGGAGCTCCTCGTACCCCCCCTGATGGTTGATGTAAGCCATCGAGGTAATGTTGTCCGTCTGAAACCTTATGAAGTTGAACGCCCCCAGGCGGGGCCACGCCTTCAGAGCATTGTAGATCGCTCAAAGTTGAAGGATATTTATTGGTAAATGGGACTCCAACCGAGACCATTTCCCCTGTGCCAGACTGGCCCCCCAAACAGTTCCCATCCTGCCAGACTTGCGTCCGTGGTCACAATCTCCCAGGACGGTCTCAGGAAGGATGTCCACATGGACAGTTTTTCCGGGTGGATCCACCAATCGAGGGAGGTCCGAGCCCGTACATCCATGGATATCAGCTGTGAGAGATCTGAATGATCGCTGTTCTACTGCCTCAACATGCATAACTGAAGAGGCCTGAGATGAAACCTGGCAAATGGAATGATGTCTATGCTGGAGACCATGCTAGATAGGGCCCCACCGCAATGCCCCTGGATCTGGTTACAGCAAGCAGGGCACCGAGAACCTTCGTGTAAACTCTCGGGGCCGTCGCCAGACCGAAAGGAAGGGCCACAAACTAGAAGTGCTGGTCCAGGAATGCAAATCTCAGGAACTTGAAATGGTCCCTGTGAATTGGAACATGAAGGTAGGCATCCTTCAAGTCTATTGTGGTCATGAACTGCCCCTCTTGAACTAGGGGCAAAATGGACCTGATCGTTTCCATTTTGAACCATGGAACTGACAAAATCAGATCCAAAATCTGGCGGAACGTGCCCTCCTTTTTTGGAAGTATGAACAAATTTGAATAATACCCTAGACCCCTTTCTGCAAGGGGTACTGGTATGATAACACCTAGAGAGGAAAGATCTCTCACACATCCTAGAAAGGCTTCTTTCTTTTCCGGCCTCAATGACAGGTTTAACACAAGGAATCTGCCCCTGGGAGGGAAGGACTTGAATCCTATCCTGTAACCCTGGGAGACAACCTCCAGAACCCAGGGATCCTGAACATCCTGCAACCAGGCTTCGGAGAATAGAGATAACCTGCCCCCTACTCGGTCCACAGACTTGTCGGGGGCCACCCCTTTATGCCAACTTGGTCTCTGCGGGCTTCTTGTTCTGTTTTGACTTGTTCCAAGACTTCCAAGTTCCCATGGACTGGTCCGCTTTCGCAGCGGGCTGCTGGCACTGGGTCTTATCCACACGAAAGGGATGAAAAGTAGCTCCTTTCGGTTTAGCTTTCTTATCTTGGGGTAGGAAGGCACCTTGCCTCCCGTAACAGTGGAAATGATCGAGTCCAGGCCTGGAAAGAACAGAATCTTTCCTTGAAAGGGCAGGGACAGTAACTTTAATTTAGAGGTCATGTCCACCAACCAAGATTTTAGCCACAAGGCCCTGAACGCTAAAACCAAAAACCCTGACACCTTAGCATTCAGGCGAATAATTTGCATATTGGCGTTGCAAATGAAAGAATTGGCTACCTTCAAAGCCTTAATCTTTTCCTGCACCTCTTTGAAAGAGGGTTCACCCTCAATCATTTTACTCAGGGAATCACACAAATATGACGCAGCTCCAGCAACCGCGGCTACGACTGCTGCCAGGTGAAAAACAAACACTGTGTGCTAAAACATCTTTCTCAGCATGTTCTCCAACTTCTTATCCATGGGCTCTTTGAACGACGAACTATCCTCTAGGGGAATAGCCGTTCACTTAGCGAGCATGGGGATGGCCCCATCCACCCTAGGAATGGTCCCCCACAACTCCAACTGAGCCTCCGGAACGGGGAAAAGTTTCTTAAAGGATGAGGAAGGTGAAAAGGAAGAACCTAATCGAGCCCATTTGTTCTTGATAATGTTAGCCATCTTTATAGGAACCGGGAAAGTCTGGGGTACCACCCTGTCCTCATAAACCTTATCTAGCTTAGGGATAGAAGGTTCCTCCAAAAGTTTCGGCTCCGGAACCTCTAGAGTAGCAAGTACTTGCTTTAACAAAAAGCGCAAATTCTCCATCTTAAACCTATAGCCAGGTTCCTCTGCCGGAGCTTTAGATGACACGGATTCCGACCAAGGAGGAGTCCCCTCCGACGCGTCAGAGTGGGCCCCTTCATCGAACCACTCCGCAGGAGCATCCGACGAAGACAAGTCCTAAGTCGGGTCGCTCTGAAAGGCCCTACGCTTGCACTTAGCAGAACGTGGTAGGGCATGGATCACTTTAGAAACCGCCGTCTGCAGTTGATCCGCAAAATCTGGCGGCCAACATATCTCTCCTGAAGGAGCATCAGTCGGACCTCGAGGTGCTGCATGTGCAATAGGGGACTCAACTCGGGAACGCACCTCACGGGATGGAGAACCCTCAGAGGTGGACGGCTCAGTGGTACTAGATATTCTCTTAGTCTTAGATGTCTCGACACTCTCAAGGCATGTGGAACATAATTGGGCAGGCTGGTCTACCGGAACCTCACAATAAACACAGGATTGAGACTTTGTCAAAGAGGGAATACCCTCTAACATGTCAGAATCCTCCATAGCTTACGCTTTTATTAGAATAAAAGAGAAACAGGCACCTTTATAACCGCCAATGGCTGGGGCACTCACCACCTCCTATGAACCGGACTACAGAAACCGCTTTGTCTCCTCCATCACAGATCAGATCGGAAGTGAAGAGCACCACCAGGTCACGCGGGTGCCTCGCAGGACTGCTCCTGCCTAAAGAGAAAACTCTCCAAAAAAAGGGCCGCGCCAAAACTCCCGGAAAAGAACCCGATAGTTCCACACATTGTGAGAGCCTTATCCCGCACAGCGCAGTAATGACACAAACAATATCATGTATAAACGCCCCTGTTCAATAATCCCCCTACCAGGAATATTAACCCATGATTCTGTAAAGATAAAAGGCGCCACACTGTGGCCCTGTCTTCTTACGTTAACATTGTGTATAAAATGAAACTATCTTACTAGAATCCACGCCGTGGAACAGGAACACGCCCCTTCAAGTGTGACAGGTCATAGCAGTGCTCCTGACATGGACTTGAAAGAAGAAAGCAGTCTGCGAAACTCGTCAACGCCGATTGCTGTAGGAGCTGTTAATCTGAGTCGGGATGGTTTCGCAAAAGAGACTCTCCTTGCATCTCCGGACTCTAACTTTCACCCAAGCCCTCACTGAGAAGCCTTATAGGGCTACTTAAAACTGTCCCATTGCGAAGAGTAATACCCTCCATAAGAGACCTCTGAATCTTAGGCACCTCTCTGCCACCTCCTGTGACGAAAGGCAAAGAATAACTGGGGGATGAGGGGAGTGGGAGAGGTATTAAAGCTTTTGGCTGGGGTGTCTTTGCCTCCTCCTGGTGGCCAGGTTCTTAATTCCCAATAGTAATGAATGAAGCCGTGGACTCTCCTCCCCTTTAGATGGAAACAGACACGAGTAATTTTCTTACACTTTCATTTGGTAATTAGGGATTTCAATTTGTACCAAAGTTTATAGCATTCTGCAGTATACACAGTTACATAAAATTAATAGAAAGAAATGTCCTTAGTGATTTTTTTTAACTAAAAATGTGCCTATGTGTCTTTATTTTGAAGCGTTATCTTTAGCATAAATATAAGTATAATCCCACCATTAGTGACTGACTCTCCATAAAAAAAAAAATCTCTACATCCCTGTATTAGAGAATACAACATTTATAATTAAAAAGTGGTCTGTTATATAGTAAGTTGAAAAATATCAGACCAAATACACATAAGAAGACAGATATTTGAAGAGGTTAAAGAGTTAAATTCACCCATCTATCATACATGTAAACTCCATTTAACCTCTGAAATGAAAGGGCATCTGACACTACAAAAAACTTGGCTTCTATATGAAGAAAATACATAAATACACATGTGTGCAATTATGTTGTACGAGTAAGAGCCAGAAGGCCATGATGAAAAAAAGCTATGGGGCCCCATGTTACGAAAGTCTGAACGGCTAAAACAACAGCCCCTCCCTTCAGGGTCTGGCTAGTAGGATAAATCTAATCACACACCTGCTTTTTCATACAATCAGGGTGTGGGTATATATAGATAGATAAAAAAAACTAAAACAATATATATATATATATATATATATATATATATATATATAAATAAATATATATATAAATATAAATATATCTATATATATATATAGCAAAAGGAAGAATTTTGCAGACAACGGTCAATATAGATAAAACTTCATCTTTATTGTAGAAAACATTAAAACACTCCAGGGGTCATCACAAGTACACAACACGAGTGTCCGCTAACATGTTTCGGCCCTCAGGCCGTAATCATAGCTAAAGGACTGTGCACCTGAGTTTCTTAAAAAGCAACAGGAACTCTTTGATTGGTTTAAAATTGAAGGCGTGTTGTGTAAAGGTTAACCCTTTGGGAACCAACTTTAATTTACATACATATATGAATGTGTATATTGCCCTTCTAAGAATTAAATCTAATCAATACTAGGTAACCGACGTTATTGCATAAATTGCTATACTACTTGCTAATATACAATGTAGAGATTTAAGATGAACTTAGTAAATAAAACATTAGATATTACAATAATAATGCTAATATTAACCCTTTAAGTTCATAGTAGAATAAATAATTCTATAGTTCCTATACGATATTTATAGTTCCTATACGATGAACTTAGTAAATAAAACATTAGATATTACAATAATAATGCTAATATTAACCCTTTAAGTTCATAGTAGAATAAATAATTCTATAGTTCCTATACGATATTTATCGACAGGTTAATCTCACTAGTATACACTTTAAAAAAATTCAAGAAGTATGTTACTTAGTCATCTATTGGTATAACCTAAAGAATTGAGAATAATAATAATAATAATAATCTAAACTATGCTCAACTAGATTATTATCCTAGACTGTACTTAACTAAAGTGACTAAGAAATGTGAACAAAGATTTATATAAAACATTCCATATAAAATCCGAAAAATTAATTAAGTGTGTAAATATATCAGACAAAGAGGATAGAGATCAGAAAGCTGTTAGTATTGGATTTATTATAGGTAGACCTTTTATGGTGAACCTAATGTGGTGTAATACAGGGAACCAGGGGCTCTTAAAGATGTTTAAAGCTGCTATAATATGAACTGAAACATGGGCATTTACACATTATTAGGAGAGCATAGACAGGCCACTGCAGAAGAGGGAAGGGATATTACTCCCAAAAATTGATCAAATCATATTCCGAATTTAGACCCTTCGGTACACGCGTTTGTAATTTAAAAATCCAGAACATTTCCCTCTTCTGCAGTAGTCTGTCTCTATTGCCCCCTCTAGGCGGACAAAACACTCTCTCAATGGCCTGCCACCTAAGTGTTTCCACACTTTTTTGGTGGTATTTCGCAAAGTGCTGCACCAGAGGGGTAGACGCAACACCTGCCTGGATTGTGGACAAGTGATTTCGGATACGTACTTTTACCTCGGTGGTCGTGAGCCCAACGTATTGTAGGTGGCAACTAGTGCAACTCAGGGCATAAACTACATACGTGGAGGTACATTTGAGGCAAGACTGTATGGAATAAACCTCTCCAGTGACTTCAGATCTGACACTATCAGACTGTATTACATGTTCACACACCCTACATTTATTTAGGCACTTGAAGGTGCCTTTATGGGTCCGCCAGGAACTTTGTCCCCTGTCAGTTTTAGGGAGAACAGAGGGAGACAGTAAGTTACCAAGTGTAGTCGTTTTTCTATAGGAACAGCGCAGACCTTGAGCAATACAATGCTCCAGTTTGTCATCAGCCGCCAAAAATGAAAAATGTTTTTTAATAATTTTACATATATCGGCATATTCCTGACTGTATTCAGTGACAAAGGTCACTCCCTTATGTTCAGCTTTAGACTTAATACCATCCCTGTTTAGAACCGCAGACCTTTCTAGAGGATCAACTTGGCTTCTAGCCTTTCTAATTACATTTGTGTTATATCCTCTGTTCTTCAACCTTTTGGTTAAATCGTCACACTGTTCAGCACATTTTTCTGGCAATGAACAGTTGCGTTTAACCCGGATGAACTGGCCTTTAGCCACAGCAAAAGGTACATGTCTAGGGTGGCAGCTACTTGCGTGCAAGAGGGTGTTACCCGTTATGGGCTTCCTATATATTTCTGTCTCAACCTTTCCATCCGTTGTACCTGTAATAGTGATGTCCAAATAATTTATCACATTATCCTGTAGATCACAGGTGAACCTAATTCCAATATTATTGGAATTCAAGTATGTGACAAAGGACATGAACTGTGACTCACTTCCACTCCACACGAGGAGTAGGTCATCTATATAGCGGCCGTAAAAATAAATATATTCTCTGAAGGGGTTTCCATCCCCATAGACGTGGGACAGCTCCCACCAACCCATGAACAGGTTGGCGTAAGAAGGGGCAAACTTCGCCCCCATCGCTGTCCCACGTCTCTGGAGAAAGAAACCACCCTCAAAAGAGAAATAATTATGAGTTAGCAAGAACTTAAGAACTCTAAGAATAAATTTTCTGAATTCAAAAGAAAAATCTGAAAAAAACTCCAAAAAGTAATTGACCGCTATTAGACCCTCCTCGTGTGGAATGGAGGAATATAGTGCCACTACATCAATAGTGGCCCACCTAAAGCTGGATTGCCAGTCCAGTTGTTCCACTATACATATAATGTCTTTGGTGTCTCGGATATAGCTATGCAGCCTTTGCACTAAAGGCTGCAACAAACTGTCTACCCACTGTGAGACGTGTTCCATTAGTGACCCTATACCACTAACAATAGGGCGCCCCCGAACATCCTTAAGGGATTTGTGGACCTTGGGCAAGTGGTGGAAAATGGGCACTACCGGGTGATCAACCACCAAATACTCAAACGTTTTACGATCATAGTGCCCACTTTCCAACCCATCATCCAAAATGTCCAAAAGTTCCCTTTTAAATCCAATTGTAGGGTCCCTAGGAAGAGGAATATAGTCTTCAGTATTGTTCAACTGGCGTAAGGCTTCATTGACATAATCCACCCTGTCCAGCACAACGACAGAGCCCCCCTTATCTGCTGAGCGTATGACTATGTCATGATTGTCTTGTAGCTCTTTAAGGGCGGCCCTCTCGCGACTGGACAGATTGGGTGTTTGGTACTTAGTACTATTCTTGAGTCTAACTAGATCACGCTCCACACGTTTGAAAAAGGTTTCCAGGGTATTACCCCTTGACTGGATAGGGTAAAACAAGGATTTATTCTGGAAGCTACCAGATGCATTTACACTCTCTTTATTAGTGTCAGTCAGAGCCTCCCTAGACAAATTTTCCATATTGATTACATCACAAGTCTCATTAAATGTCAATTTACTAAAATACTGATCTTTAGTGGGTACATTCAAATCAGAAACCATTCTATTACCCACTAAAGATCAGTATTTTAGTAAATTGACATTTAATGAGACTTGTGATGTAATCAATATGGAAAATTTGTCTAGGGAGGCTCTGACTGACACTAATAAAGAGAGTGTAAATGCATCTGGTAGCTTCCAGAATAAATCCTTGTTTTACCCTATCCAGTCAAGGGGTAATACCCTGGAAACCTTTTTCAAACGTGTGGAGCGTGATCTAGTTAGACTCAAGAATAGTACTAAGTACCAAACACCCAATCTGTCCAGTCGCGAGAGGGCCGCCCTTAAAGAGCTACAAGACAATCATGACATAGTCATACGCTCAGCAGATAAGGGGGGCTCTGTCATTGTGCTGGACAGGGTGGATTATGTCAATGAAGCCTTACGCCAGTTGAACAATACTGAAGACTATATTCCTCTTCCTAGGGACCCTACAATTGGATTTAAAAGGGAACTTTTGGACATTTTGGATGATGGGTTGGAAAGTGGGCACTATGATCGTAAAACGTTTGAGTATTTGGTGGTTGATCACCCGGTAGTGCCCATTTTCCACCACTTGCCCAAGGTCCACAAATCCCTTAAGGATGTTCGGGGGCGCCCTATTGTTAGTGGTATAGGGTCACTAATGGAACACGTCTCACAGTGGGTAGACAGTTTGTTGCAGCCTTTAGTGCAAAGGCTGCATAGCTATATCCGAGACACCAAAGACATTATATGTATAGTGGAACAACTGGACTGGCAATCCAGCTTTAGGTGGGCCACTATTGATGTAGTGGCACTATATTCCTCCATTCCACACGAGGAGGGTCTAATAGCGGTCAATTACTTTTTGGAGTTTTTTTCAGATTTTTCTTTTGAATTCAGAAAATTTATTCTTAGAGTTCTTAAGTTCTTGCTAACTCATAATTATTTCTCTTTTGAGGGTGGTTTCTTTCTCCAGAGACGTGGGACAGCGATGGGGGCGAAGTTTGCCCCTTCTTACGCCAACCTGTTCATGGGTTGGTGGGAGCTGTCCCACGTCTATGGGGATGGAAACCCCTTCAGAGAATATATTTATTTTTACGGCCGCTATATAGATGACCTACTCCTCGTGTGGAGTGGAAGTGAGTCACAGTTCATGTCCTTTGTCACATACTTGAATTCCAATAATATTGGAATTAGGTTCACCTGTGATCTACAGGATAATGTGATAAATTATTTGGACATCACTATTACAGGTACAACGGATGGAAAGGTTGAGACAGAAATATATAGGAAGCCCATAACGGGTAACACCCTCTTGCACGCAAGTAGCTGCCACCCTAGACATGTACCTTTTGCTGTGGCTAAAGGCCAGTTCATCCGGGTTAAACGCAACTGTTCATTGCCAGAAAAATGTGCTGAACAGTGTGACGATTTAACCAAAAGGTTGAAGAACAGAGGATATAACACAAATGTAATTAGAAAGGCTAGAAGCCAAGTTGATCCTCTAGAAAGGTCTGCGGTTCTAAACAGGGATGGTATTAAGTCTAAAGCTGAACATAAGGGAGTGACCTTTGTCACTGAATACAGTCAGGAATATGCCGATATATGTAAAATTATTAAAAAACATTTTTCATTTTTGGCGGCTGATGACAAACTGGAGCATTGTATTGCTCAAGGTCTGCGCTGTTCCTATAGAAAAACGACTACACTTGGTAACTTACTGTCTCCCTCTGTTCTCCCTAAAACTGACAGGGGACAAAGTTCCTGGCTGACCCATAAAGGCACCTTCAAGTGCCTAAATAAATGTAGGGTGTGTGAACATGTAATACAGTCTGATAGTGTCAGATCTGAAGTCACTGGAGAGGTTTATTCCATACAGTCTTGCCTCAAATGTACCTCCACGTATGTAGTTTATGCCCTGAGTTGCACTAGTTGCCACCTACAATACGTTGGGCTCACGACCACCGAGGTAAAAGTACGTATCCGAAATCACTTGTCCACAATCCAGGCAGGTGTTGCGTCTACCCCTCTGGT
The DNA here is from genome assembly GCF_027579735.1 of Bombina bombina. Lineage (NCBI taxonomy): Eukaryota > Metazoa > Chordata > Amphibia > Anura > Bombinatoridae > Bombina > Bombina bombina. Next base: position 96,885,880 of record NC_069507.1, read on the forward strand.
GCAGCACTTTGCGAAATACCACCAAAAAAGTGTGGAAACACTTAGGTGGCAGGCCATTGAGAGAGTGTTTTGTCCGCCTAGAGGGGGCAATAGAGACAGACTACTGCAGAAGAGGGAAATGTTCTGGATTTTTAAATTACAAACGCGTGTACCGAAGGGTCTAAATTCGGAATATGATTTGATCAATTTTTGGGAGTAATATCCCTTCCCTCTTCTGCAGTGGCCTGTCTATGCTCTCCTAATAATGTGTAAATGCCCATGTTTCAGTTCATATTATAGCAGCTTTAAACATCTTTAAGAGCCCCTGGTTCCCTGTATTACACCACATTAGGTTCACCATAAAAGGTCTACCTATAATAAATCCAATACTAACAGCTTTCTGATCTCTATCCTCTTTGTCTGATATATTTACACACTTAATTAATTTTTCGGATTTTATATGGAATGTTTTATATAAATCTTTGTTCACATTTCTTAGTCACTTTAGTTAAGTACAGTCTAGGATAATAATCTAGTTGAGCATAGTTTAGATTATTATTATTATTATTATTCTCAATTCTTTAGGTTATACCAATAGATGACTAAGTAACATACTTCTTGAATTTTTTTAAAGTGTATACTAGTGAGATTAACCTGTCGATAAATATCGTATAGGAACTATAGAATTATTTATTCTACTATGAACTTAAAGGGTTAATATTAGCATTATTATTGTAATATCTAATGTTTTATTTACTAAGTTCATCGTATAGGAACTATAAATATCGTATAGGAACTATAGAATTATTTATTCTACTATGAACTTAAAGGGTTAATATTAGCATTATTATTGTAATATCTAATGTTTTATTTACTAAGTTCATCTTAAATCTCTACATTGTATATTAGCAAGTAGTATAGCAATTTATGCAATAACGTCGGTTACCTAGTATTGATTAGATTTAATTCTTAGAAGGGCAATATACACATTCATATATGTATGTAAATTAAAGTTGGTTCCCAAAGGGTTAACCTTTACACAACACGCCTTCAATTTTAAACCAATCAAAGAGTTCCTGTTGCTTTTTAAGAAACTCAGGTGCACAGTCCTTTAGCTATGATTACGGCCTGAGGGCCGAAACATGTTAGCGGACACTCGTGTTGTGTACTTGTGATGACCCCTGGAGTGTTTTAATGTTTTCTACAATAAAGATGAAGTTTTATCTATATTGACCGTTGTCTGCAAAATTCTTCCTTTTGCTGAGCACTTTACTGGGCTGCAGTAACGGTCTAAGGACTCTAAGCTCCAAAGTTCACGGAGGTCTTTTTTCAAGTAATACAGATCTCTTCTCCAATTGGTTTACGGAAACCACATGATGTCAGAGGATCGGAACACACCCCCTCCCGCATAGTGGGACGCTCTGCCGAAGACGCCACAGCTGTTTGGATAAAGTCAGCTCTAGAGTTTTGATGCCTAAGGGACGTTGAATATACACACCAGACAAGAGGTCAATCGGTGCACCCGTGGGGTGGTGAGTTGAGGCGGTAGTGCCTCCTGGGAACACGGTTTCCCCCTGATTGTTTACCTTATACCTGTGTGTAGTTTAAATATACATAAACCTGCTATGCTCTAGAGCTGTGAAACACTGCATTACTGGGCTGTTACCTGCTGTCTTCTATTAAATGCACAGGGCGTGTGTAGGGGGAACCTCTATTGGATCAGTACTTTTGTTACATATTGGTTAATGAATACTGTACCCTCCGGATCAGAACTTTGTTTCAATATTTAAAGGCATATACAATTTACTTTGAAACATTTTGGATGTTGCAGTTATTTCTACTTTACTGTTTCTATATATATATATATATATATATAAATAATTGTATACACATGTATAATTGTTCCTTTTGTGATCAATGGTTCATCATAAATTGATCATCACTGTAATGAGCTGTTGCTGAATAGAAAATAAAGGGGATGCAACCCACTGAACTGAACAGATTAATATCTAAACTAGTTTGGCAACAACTATGTTCCTGAATATCTTAAAAATAATATTTTTATATATATATATATATATATATATATATATATATATATACATACATACATACACACAGTATATATATATATATATATATATATATATATATATATATATATATGATACAAAGGAAAAAGCGAGGACTCAGGAACTTGAAGCCAGGTGACTTTATTAGATATACAAGGTGAGTAGCACTAACACAGGTGTGCAAGGGGTGCTAGATCTGACGCGTTTCGCGCATGCTCACATGCGCTTCATCAGATATATATATATATACATACATACATACATATACATATACACAGATCAATGAGCAATACTGCTATCTGGTTGTATTAGATGAACATAATTTTCTGTACTGTACACTATATATATATATATTTATTTTTTTTAAATTGCAGCAGATTACCCTTTTCTTAATGAGCATCATAAACCGCTAAAGCATGTCAGGTGTATGTCTGTAGCAAGACTGGACTGTCCTACTCTTCCTCCTCCAAAGGCCAAAATGCAGTCCTGTGAGGCTGACCCAGAAGATAAGACAGTCATTAAAGGAACATGTTAGTGCAAAAGCAAAGTTGTCAGTTTATTTATTATGTGTTTACCCAGGTGTGTTAAAATCATAATTCAGCTCCTTCAGCGGCCATTCCCTAGTATGTAAGTGTGTGTGTGTGGAGTACATACACACATATTAAGGAGGGGGTCTTGAGTGGACAATTGTGTGTAAGGGTTAATAAGTTATCTTTGTGCAAAAAAAAAAAAAAACTGTACCAAATTACAATAAGTCTCTTTAAACCTCTAATAAACATCCCAACAACACTCATGTGCGACTCTAGGGCCTACATATTAGGTCCCAAAATGGCCCCCAGCTACATTAAAGCATACTCAGATTGAGTCACAATTTCTTAATATGTATAAAAAAAAATAAAACAACTACACTAACTAGAGCAGAACAACAGCCCAGCAAGAAGGAATATAAACAGGAAAGAGCAAAGACTAGACACTTGGACAAATGTCAAAGTTATTTCTATTTCCACTGCCACTGTATCATGTGACAGCCATCAGCCAATCACAAATGCATATATCTATATTCTCCAAATTCTTGCACTTGCTCAGTAGGAGCTGGTGACTCAAAAAGTGTAACTATAAAAAGACTATGCACATTTTTTTAATAGAAGTAAATTTGAAAGTCGTTTAAATTGCTGCTCGATCTGAAACATGAAAGTTACATTTTGACTTGATTGTCCCTTTAAATCTTTATTGTTCCAAAGTAAAGCAGCAACATAGTCTTCACTGCTATGTGAAGGTTACAATGAATATGATATATAAGTAAACTGCGGGCAGAGTGATTGGGTAGTTTGAAATACTTGCAGACCTAACAAGTCAAAAAAAAAAAAAAGGAGAAATTGTAGATTAGATACAGGAATTTGATGATAAAGGGAGCTTCGGTAGGGGCTGGCAAAACTGACCAACAGTTGATAAATGTTCTGTGAGGTAGTTAAATTCCTATTTTATGATACAGAGTCCACAAGGATCAAGAGGAGTTATTTGCCCTCAGCTGTTCCAACATGTTCTGACACCCAAGATTCTTCAGAAAGTCCCACAGGATATATCCAGGTCTTCCATATATATCTGCTTTATGCTGTCTTAGTTCATCAAGCAGAAAAGTAAAAGGGATGCTGACAGATTATACTTTAAGTCTATGAACAAAGAAAGTGTGATCAATAAAACACCATTGCCTACATGCCTTTTAAAAGGGACATTATACACTAGATTTTTATTTGCATAAATGCTTTGTAAAAGATCCATTTATATAGCCCATCTGGGTGTGTATTTGTAAAAATGTATAGTTTTGCTTATTTTTAAATAACATTTTACGGTTTTCAGACTCATAACCAAGCCCCAAGGTTTTAGACGTATACTGATGTATGCAGACTTCATACTGCTTCTGTTTGTATAATGGGTCTTTTCATATGCTGGGGAGGGGGGAGGTTCTGCTATCAGCTCCTTTCAGTGGGGGTCCCAGACTAACCTCCTGTGTTAAATTGGGTGCTTCTAAGTAAGTTTTGAAAAGGTTTTACACTGGATTTTTATATCAGTATCTGCATAGTATTCTTTATAGTAGTGTCTATTACATGCAGTTAAATTAAAATGTGTGTATACTGACCCCTTTAAGTGTTTACATGTTCTTTTAAGAAGTATATTATCTTAAAAATGACTAGCAGTGCTTGTGCATGTGACAAACCACTAATTTCCTGGGATGGAATTTTAAATACTTATTATCACAACCTTCTTTAAAAAGGGAAGGTCCTTCATATTATTAACTACCAAGAATGTTCCACTGCTCTCATAATAAAGCACAACCAATGGCAAATGATTGCTATAAAATATAATTTGTTAATTTTAAAAAAGAAAATTTGATCAAAACATGGGGGGGGGGCTTAAAGGGACACAAAACCCAATTTTTTTTCTTTCATAATTAAGATAGAGCGTGCAATTTTAAGCAACTTTCTACTAAATGTTACTTAAGGGGACATAAAACAAGTTGGAATAGAGACAAAATAATATAATATGTACTTTAATTAATTTACCTGCAAATGTATATTGCAGTGTCTCGCCATTAACCCTTTCTTTTTAGTTTCTGAATTGTAAAGCTCTAACTCCCCCCGAACAAATCCTTTTTATGGCTGTATCTATGTTTATTATTCTTTTGGTAGAATACAAAAGTGAATAGGGATTATCTGCTGGAGCATGCCTAGATGCTGTAAACTCAGTTGAAATACAATTCCAGTGTCTAAACACTGATAAGAGGGGTGGAGTTAGCTGCTCCAGGCAGCTTAGCTATGTAATTAATTTTGCTTATTTTTTTAAATTATTTTAAAATACTTGCCAGCAATTTTTAAACAATTTTTTATGCAAACTATTTAAAATTAATTAGCCATTTTAGGATATGCACAGATCTCAACATGTTTTATGGCACTTTAAGCTATCCAAAGCACAAATGAATTGCATAATTTAGCATAAATTAGTTAAATGATAATTTGACCATTAACAATGAACAATTAAAATATTTAATATTAGATCGATTTATCTTATTTTATATTTACTTAAAAGGACATAAAACACAAAAGTTTTTTCAAGATTCAGACCAAGAATGCAATATTTAAAGGGATATAAAACCCATTTTTTTTATTTTATGATTCAGATAGAGCAGGCAATTTTAAGCCACTTTCTAATTTACTCCTATTACACATTTTTCTTTGTTCTCTTGCTATTTGTTTTTTTTTTTTTTTTTTAAAAAAAAGCAGGAATGTATGCTTAGGATTCAGCCCATTTTTGGTTCAGCACCTAGGTAGCGCTTGCTGTTTGGTGGTTAAATGTAGCCACCAATCTCCAAGTTCCATCCAGGGTGCTGAACCAAAAATGGGCCGGCTCCTAAAGGAACAGTCAACACAGCAGATTTGCATAATCAAAAAATGCAAGATAACAAGACAATGCAATAGCACTTAAAAATTAATAGTAGATTTTTTTTCTGACAATTTTAAAAGTTATGTCTATTTTCACTCCCCCTGTACCCTGTGACAGCCATCAGCCAATCACAAATGGATACACATACCACGTGACAGCCATCATCCAATCACAAATGCATATACACTTATTCTGTAAATTCTTGCACATGCTCAGTGGGAGCTGGTGATTTAAAAAGTTTAAATATAAAAAGACTGCACTTTTTTAATGGAAGTCAATTGGAAAGTTGTTTAAAATTGCTTGCTCTATCTGAATAATGAAACTTTAATTTTGACTTGAGTGTCCCTTTAAGCTTACTACATTCCTGCTTTTTCCAATAAAGAAAAGAAGAGAACTAAGACAAATTGATAATAGGAGACATTTAGAAAGTTGCTTAAAAAATTGCCTGCTCTTTTTGAATCATGAGAGAGAAAAAATTGGGTTTCATATCCCTTTAAATATTGCATGCTCTGAATCTTGAAAGAAAACTTTTGTGTTACATGTCCCTTTAAGTAAATATAACATAAGGTAACATTATCTAACATTAAATATTTGAATTGTTCAAATTATCATTTAATTAATGTATGCTAAATTATGCAATTAATGTGTGCTTTGGATAGCTTAAGTAACATTTACAAATAATAGAATAAAATGTTATAATATTGCAACGTATTGAAAGGCCCAATCCATTATTTCTGTGGAGAACACTAATATAGATAGGTATGGGATATTTCATTTTCTTGTAGATAACAGGCTTTTTAAAAAAAAAATAATGTATGTGTGCTATGGAATCATCTCTGCACAACTAAGGGACAGGTAAATAATTGTACTTTATTCGCATTAAATCAATGAATCATCAAGTTTTTTAAATTCTCTTAGGAGGAATTCCAAACAAAGCCAATAATCAGAAGGGTGAAAGGAAATTACATGGAGCATTACTAATATTTAAAATTAATTCCATTCAGTCTTGTACCAGAAATTATGTAAGTAATGCTGCCCTGTGGTGTTTTAATGAATAAAATATTAATCCACTTTTTAGCATCCTAATTATCTCACAAAAGACATACAACTGGGTTTAAACTGCATGTAGAGTGAATCATCCGGGCAAAACAAAGTGTGTGAGTCAATAAAACACTTCATGCACAGATGGTTTCTTCCTAAAAGGCTCATCAGTATGTAATGACCTTTGCCCTCTGGAGCCAAAACAGGTAACGATTTCTAAGCCATAAAAAGACAGTTTTAGGAGGGTAAAGTTAACACAACAAAAATACAGCGCAGGAAACACAGCTAGGCTCCATCTAAACAGTAAACAATTTAGGCTAGATTTATAGCTGTTTTGGCTATGTGGAGCAGGTTCACATAAGTGACCCTACTGCCAAATATTTAAGAAGCAAAAAATGTGTGGGGGGGGAAGTGGCGAGATCAAGCACCCCAACCTCTTGCACGTTCGGGGTGATTGACATTTACTATGCTAGCGCAATTGGTTGCACTATTGGAGCAGGAGGGCAGAATCCTCTTGTGCAATGTTACATTTTGCTGTGTGGAATGCAACATTGCAATTGGAGGCAGACAGGTTCACTACGAACAACAAAATACATTTTAAAAAAATACTTTAAAGGGACACTGAACCCAAATTTTTCTTTCGTGATTCAGAGAGAGCATGCAATTTTAAGTAACTTTCTAATTTACTCCTATTATCAATGTTTCTTCGTTCTCTTGCTATCTTTATTTGAAAAAGAAGGCATCTAAGCTTTTTTTCTTGGTTCAGAACTCTGGACAGCAGTTTTTGATTGGTGGATGAATTTATCCACCAATCAGCAAGGACAACCTAGGTTGTTCACCAAAAATGGTCCGGCATCTAAACTTACATTCTTGCATTTCAAATAAAGATACCAAGAGAATAAAGTCAATTTGATAATAGGAGTAAATTAGAAAGTTGCTTAAAATTTCATGCTCTATCTGAATCACGAAATAATTTTTTTTTGGGTTCAGTGTCCCTTTAACCCCTTGAGTGCTAATGACGGCTCTGAGCCGTCACAGAGTTTCCCACTCTGGTGCTAATGACGGCTCAGAGCCGTCACTAGAACTCTCCCAACTTCAGGGAGATCTGGGGGCTCCCACTCGCTTCTACCCCGGCGATCGGTGCTGCATAATGAAAGGCATCGCCGGGGCTTCCATTTTGCGTGGTGACGTCACGCGCAATAAATGTGATGACGTCACCGCACAACTTTATTTAACATTAACAATGTTAAATATAGGAGCAGGGGGCATGCCAACAGTGTAAGTCTTGGGGATCTGAAATAAATTTTAAAAAAAGTAAAAAAAATATATTTTTAACAATATTAAATAAAAAACCCTTTAAGAAAACCTTAGCACCCAGGTGGGAAAGTGCTTAGCACTCAAAGGGTTAAGGTCACTTAAAGGGACATACAACCCAACTTTTTTCTTTCATGATTTAGAAAGAGCACGAAATTTTAAACAACTTTCCAATTTACTTCTATTATCTATTTTGCTTCATTCTTTTATGTTTTGTTGAAAAGCATATCTAAATATGCCCAGTAGCTGCTACACATAGATGCCTCGAATGATTGGCTCACCCATGTACATTGCTATTTCTTCAACAAAAGAGATCTAAATAATGAAGCAAATTAGATAATAGAAGTAAATTGAAATGTTGTTTAAAATTGTATTCTCTATCTGAATCATTAAAGAAAAAAAATTGGGTTTCATGTCCCTTTAAGCATTTTAGGTTAAACTATTTTAAAGAACCAGTAAATACAGTAGATTTGCATAATTAACAAATGCATGATAACAAGACAATGCAATAGCACTTAGTCTAAGCTTCAAATGAGTGGTAGATTGTTTCTGACAAATTTCAGTTATGTCTATTTCCACTCTCCCTGTATCATGTGACAGCCATCAGCCAATCACAAATGCATATATATGAATATTCTGTGAATTCTTGCACATGCTCAATAGGAACTGGTGACTCAAAAAGTGTAAATATAAAAAGGACTGTGCACATTTTGTTAATGGAATTATACTTGTACTAGTCCTAAAGCCCGTTCACACGGGCCATTTTTTGCATTACAGTGGTCCCACCCCTGGCGTTCTCTCCCTCCCACTCTCTTTTGCTTTCTCTCTCTCCCCCTCTCTTTTGCGCTCTCTCCCCCTCTCTTTTGCGCTCTCTCCCCCTCTCTTTTGCGCTCTCTCCCCCTCTCTCTCTCCATCTCCCCCTCTCTCTCGCTCCCCCCTCTCTCTCCCCCCTCTCTCTCTTTCTCTCTCTCCTCTCTCTCTCTCCCCTCTCTCTCTCTCCCCTCTCTCTCTCTCTCCCCCCCCCTCTCTCTCTCCCCCCCCCCTCTCTCTCTCCCCCCCCCCCTCTCTCTCTCGCCTCTCTCTTTCTCTCTCCCCTCTCTCTGTCTATCTCTCTCCCCTCTATCTCTCTCTCTCCCCCCTCTCTCTCTCTCTCCCCCCCCCTCTCTCTCTCCCCCTCTCTCTCGCCTCTCTCTTTCTATCTCTCTCCCCTCTATCTCTCTCTCTCCCTCCTCTCTCTCTCCCCTCTCTCTCACCTCTCTCCCCCCTCTCTCTCACCTCTCCTCTCTCCCCCCCTCTCGCTCTCTCCCCCTCTCTCTCCCCTCTCTCTCTCTCCCCCCTCTCTCTCTCTCCCCTCTCTCTCTTTCTCCCCCCCTCTCTCTCTCCCCTCTCTCTCTCTTTCTCCCCCTCTCTCTCTCCTCTCTTTCTCCCCCCTCTGTCTCTCCTCTCTCTCTCTCTTGCCCCTCTATCTCTCCCCCTCTCTCTCTCCCCCCCCTCTCTCTCTCCCCCCCCTCTCTCCCCCCCTCCCCTCTCTCCCCCCCCTCTCTCCCCCCCTCCCCTCTCTCCCCCCCTCTCTCTCTCTCCCCTCTCTCTGTGTCTCTCCTCTCTCTCTCTCCCCTCTCTCTCTCCCCTCCCCCCCTCTCCCCCCTCTCTCTCTCCCCTCCCCCCCTCTCCCCCCTCTCTCTCTCTCCCTCTCTCATTCTCTCTCTCCTCTCTTTCTCTCTCCCTCTCCCCCCTCTCTCTCTGTCTCTCTCTCTCCCTCTCCCCCTCTCTCTTTCCCCTCTCCCTCTCCCCCTCTCTCTTTCCCCTCTCTCTCTACCCCCGCTCTCTCTCCCCACATCTCCCCCCTCTCCCCACATCTCTCCCCATCTCCCCCCTCTCTCCACATCTCCCCACATCGCTCCCCTCTCTCCACATCTCCCCCCTCACTCCACATCTCCCCCCTCACTCCACATCTCCCCCCTCTCTCCACATCTCCCCCCTCTCTCCACATCTCCCCCCTCTCTCCACATCTCCCCCCTCTCTCCACATCTCCCCCCTCTCTCCACATCTCCCCCCTCACTCCACATCTCCCCCCTCACTCCACATCTCCCCCCTCACTCCACATCTCCCCCCTCACTCCACATCTCCCCCCTCACTCCACATCTCCCCCCTCTCCCCACATCTCTCCCCTCTCTCCACATCTCCCCCCTCTCCCCACATCTCCCCCCTCTCTCCACATCTCCCCCCTCTCTCCACATCTCCCCCCTCTCTCCACATCTCCCCCCTCTCTCCACATCTCCCCCCTCTCTCCACATCTCCCCCCTCTCTCCACATCTCCCCCCTCTCCCCACATCTCCCCCCCTCTCTCCACATCTCTCCACATCTCCCCCCTCTCTCCACATCTCCCCCCTATCTCCACATCTCCCCCCTCTCTCCACATCTCCCCCCTCTCCCCACATCTCTCCCCTCTCTCCACATCTCCCCCCTCTCTCCCCTCTCTCCACATCTCCCCACATCTCTCCCCACATCTCCCCCCTATCTCCACATCTCCCCCCTCACTCCACATCTCCCCCCTCTCCCCACATCTCTCCCCTCTCTCCCCATCTCCCCCCTCTCTCCACATCTCCCCCCTCTCTCCACATCTCCCCCCTCTCTCCACATCTCCCCCCTCTCTCCACATCTCCCCCCTCTCTCCACATCTCCCCACATCTCTCCCCTCTCTCCACATCTCCCCCCTCTCTCCACATCTCCCCACATCTCTCCCCTCTCTCCACATCTCCCCCCTCTCTCCACATCTCCCCACATCTCTCCCCTCTCTCCACATCTCTCCCCTCTCTCCACATCTCCCCCCTCTCTCCACATCTCCCACCTCACTGCACATCTCCCCCCCTCTCCCCACATCTCCCCACCCTCTCTTGAGCTGTTTGAGCTCTCTCCACGGCCCTTCACGCTAGGCTTCGCCCCTTTCACGGGCTTTCACGTTAGGCCCCGCCCCCTTCACGATCGGCCACGCCCACTTCTGCTCGGCGCAGTCGGCAGAACAGGTAGGGACTTAGGCCAGTGTGTTTGTCCGCGTGCTGTCTCTACTGCGCATGACAGCTTCGGACAAACACACTTGGCCTTTTATAGTATAGGATGCTATATCTGAATCATGAAAGTTTAAATTTTGAATTGAGTGTCCCTTTAAAACGGGAGGCATGAAGTGTCTGACCTCAAATGTTTTATACAACTTTTATCAGAATTCTATAAAGCAAAACGAAGAGTTGTCTGGTGAAGAATGATCATGGACCTTAGTACAATTTTGACAAATTTACGATAAGACCTTTTGACGCCAATCAGCCTGTCCAATTCTGCGTCACCTTTTCCATATTAACAATATCGGCTCAAGACTCAAAACAAACTTACATAACAGTTGGTCTTGCCAACACCTCTTCTAAAATCCGGAGGAACAGGTTAACAAACACTCCTACTGAATTGAGTTCAATGGGTCATATTCATTTCAGTTGGTCTGCTTACTCACTTCACACTGTGTACACTTTAAGTATTCAATTACTGAGAGCATTACTATCATTAGAGTTGCAAAATTCCTCAACAGTGTTAACCCCTCCCCCCCTGGAAGTAACCGCACGGAAGGAAACAACAAAAAAGTCTTAAGCAATTATGTTCCTTCCTTAGATTTAGCAGCTACTGAGACAGATTTATTTTCTCCTACAGTCTTAATGCACAATCACTTCTACCCTTTGCGTATCATACATTTTTTTTTAAATCATAAAGATCACTTAAAGGACCACTCAATGCAGTAGAACTGCATAATTAAAGGGACACTGAACCCAAATTTTTTCTTTCATGATTCAGATAGAGCATAACATTTTAAGCAACTTTGTAATTTACTCCAATTATCAATTTTTCTTTGTTCTCTTGCTATCTTTATTTAAAAAGCAGGAATGCGATGCATAGGAGCAGGACCAGTTTTGGTTGAGAACCTGGGTTATGCTTGCTTATTGGTAGGTAGATGTAAGCCTCTAATAAGCAAGCGCTATCCATGGTGCTGAACCTATAATTGACTGGTTGCTAAGATTTACATTTCTGCTTTTGAAATAAAGATAGCAAGAGAACGAAGAAAAATTGATAATAAGAGTAAATTAGAAAGTTGCTTAAAATTGCATGCTCTATCTGAATCATAAAAGTTTATTTTGACGTGAGTGTCCCATTAAAGGGCCTTTATAGTGTGTGTAACATGACATGTTCTAATTCGTTACACCATGTAAATTTTAACACCTCGCTGCTGACTGGATCTGCATCAGTTTCCTTCTAGCACCAGCAGTGCTCTGTGGGTCCTCCCGAGTGGGACTATAACAGTAATTAACCCCTTAGTGGTTGTTATACCCATAGCATTACAGCGCCACTAGTGTTAAAATTACATGCTCTAACAGATTAGACGAGCATGTCATTTTATTACTATAATGGCCTTTAAAGAAATATCAAAGTGATGGTATTAACCTTTTCTTTGACTACAGGCGTTAAAGGGAAAGTATCCACCTTATAACAGAATAACATATCATCTAATCTTAAATGTTTTTAAAACAAATTAAAATCTTGTTTGCTGCAATTGATTTCAATATCCAAACTTCAGCCACAATTAATATTATGAGGAGGAGTCAATCTGGGCTTTAGTTGGCAGACAGCAAGGCTAGCCAGTGCCACAGTCATAATGTTAATATAAAATGTATTGTTTTGCATTTATATATCTGTTAAAGCCAATTATGGAGCAGGGTTCGCTTTGAGAAGTCAGCATGTTGCATTTAAAATTCTGAGAATTAGAAAATTAAACATTCATGAAACAGCGTACAATTTAAAAAAAAAAAAAAAAACACTTTTCAATGCACTAGTATTATCTATTTTGCTTTGGTCACTTTGTATCCTTTGTTTAAAAACATACCTTCCTTTACTATGTCTGGCACTAAATAGTTATAAAGTCCAACCCAGGAGCTGCAAGACAGACAGCTTCAAAGCAAGGCAAAGCTGGTGATTGGCAGGGTCTTTCTTACAACTGCCACTTCTGGTTGGCTGACCAACCAATTGTGTCCTACTCAGAGATGAACTTACTCTATGTGTTTAAACCCTTTGCTGGAGTCACAGTTATCTAGGTTCATTAATGCTAATTTACACGTTCAAACAAATTAGGGCATGTGATTTTTAAAGGGACATGAAACCCCATAATTTTCTTTTGTGATTCAGATAGATTATACAATTTTAAACAACTTTCCAATTTACTTCTGTTATCAATTTTGTTTCATTCTCTTGGTATCTTCTATTGAAGAAGCAGCAATGAACTCCTGAGAGTTCGTTGAAAACATTTGTAAGCCAATGAAAATGGGCATACAAGTTCAGCCACCAATTAGAAGCTAGCTCCAACAAAGGATACCAAGCAAATGAAGCAAAATAGATAATAGAAGTAAATCGTAAAGTTGTTCAAAATTGTATGTTCTACTTGAATCATGGAATAAAAATTTTGGGCTACACGTCCCTTTAATCACTCAGTGAAGGAATAGAAGTGTTTTGTTAATGACTTTATATTTAAAAAATCTTAATGCTACGGGACTAATGGAAACCACTTCAGAAAATGTAGACTCATAAAATGAAGAATGTAAATATTTATGAAGCTTAAACGAACACAGTGTTCTGACACCATGGCGTGATTTGACAGCTAACATTCTTATATATATATTACACACATCAGGTACTTTCAGGTCATTACCTCGAGTTCTTAACGAACTTCAGCATTTGATTAGCATAAACCAGTGCACAGTAGCCAAACGATTAATGTTTTAGTAGGTGATATTGTCATGCTGTGTTAAGTTACTAAAATCCTGATCATCTCAAAGTACAGACACATTTTTATTTCTCATTTCAACTATATAATTCCAGTATTCTCCCCAAGACCCTTTTAATGGGTGCACCACCCGTCTGATTTTACTGACAACCCGGCTAAAATTGAAGTCAGTATTCAGGAAAAATTAGCCAATTTATCATTAAAGTGAAAGGCAATCCTAGCGTTTTTGAAACGCTAGGATTGACTATTGAAAGAAATAAAGGGGACTTTCATTCATGAAGTATAAGATACTTAATGTAGAAGGCTCCTTTATTTGTTTCACCTCTTAGCAAATAGCCGTGCGGTAAATCCGGCTCCCTAGGGTGCCAAGCTGGATTTACCGCAAGGCTATTGGCTAAGAGGTGAAAACGTCACCTCTCAAGCAAAACAGCGATCTGTCGTGGGCTTCCTTAGCAGCTCAGAATGAATTTATGTTAAATGACCACTCAATGCAGTAGAATTGCATAATTAACAAGTGCATAATAAAAAGACAATGCAATAACACCTACTCAATTTCAAATAAACAGTAGATTTTATTGTGACAAATGTATTTTTCCCCCATTTTGCCAGCCCCTGTATCATGTGACAGACATCAGCCAATCACAGACTAGTATACCCTGTGAGCTTGTGCACATATGCTCAGTAGGATCTTGTTCACCAGAAAGTGTGAATATAAAAAGACTGTGCAAACTTTGATAATGCAAGTAAATTGGAAAGTCTTAAAACTGCAGGCTCTTTCTGAATCATAAGTTTATTTTGACTTGAGTGTCCCTTTAAATTATGCAATTTATTTGTGCTTTAGATATCAAAAAAAATATCAAAACTACATGGATAATTACTAGGATAGAAAGAAGTCTTGCAGTGTATAAACAAACTAAAATGTATTAAATTATCAAAGAATAACAAATTGTTACAAAATTTATGGATACAATGTGCCTATAAGCAAATAAAACAAAATAGTACAAATTAATACAATAGTATAAAAAAAGCTTGCTAAAAAAAAAAAAAAAAAAAAGCACTGCTTGCCTGGCTGGGATTCAATCCATTCAACGCGTTTCTGGGCTCCTCCCCCTTCCTGAGGTGTGAATAATTCACACAAAAATCCACAGAATGCGTTTCAGGGCTCCTCCCCCTTCAGGTGTGACAATAATTCACACAAAAATCCACACAATGCGTTTCAAGGCTCCTCCCCCTTCCTCAGGTGTGACAATAATTCACACAAAAATCCACACAATGCGTTTCAGGGCTCCTCCCCCTTCCTCAGGTGTGACAATAATTCACACAAAAATCCACACAATGCGTTTCATGGCTCCTCCCCCTTCCTCAGGTGTGACAATAAGTCACACAACAATAATTCATATTAAAAATAGTATAATATTTGGGTATATGTGGTTTAAAAAAGCATTTTTTTTCTGTAAAAGGTATTTAAATAATTGTAATACTTTCACAATTGAATTTTACTTATTGAATGTACAGTGCTGGAAGACATGTTAGGGCATGTGTATAAAATAGCTGTACGACTTTAATCAAATAAGCTCTATCACACAAGTAGGAGTTGTAAATTCCCTACAAATTTCAGCTTAAAGATATAGAAAATCAGAATCAGACATGCATGATTCAAATTGAACATGTAATTTTAAGATACTTTTAAATGCATGTACATTATCAAATTTACTTTGTTCTCTTGATATAATTTGTTAAAAAGACTATGTTCCTATGTTCACCAGCAATGCACTACTGCAAGCTGGCTGGGGATTTGCAGCTACAAATATTTGTATCTTGTCATTAGATCTCAAGATGTGCTCAGTTATTACCCAGTAGTGCTTTGCTGCTCCTTTGCAGGGGTTAGACACAGTTATATTCAACATAATATGCTCTAAAAAATTAGAGCATTTTCTTTTGGATCACTTTAAAGGGAGGCTAAAGTCTTCTTTTTTTTTTACTTATGCCTTAAAAATTATTCACTCAATTGCAAAACAACTAAATGAAAATACATGTTTTAAAAACATTTTAAAGTGTAATTATGTGCTTAAAATATGCATTGTTTTGCCTACCAGGACACACCTCCATGAAAGCCTCACAAAATATGCTGTTTAACTTACATACTTCAATGCGGCCATTTAGGGTCAACTATAAATGATCAGCTGTACATATCAGCCAATCAGCGAGTGTCAGGCATCTGCATTCCAAAGAATGCTCTTCAGCCTATATGGAAACACTCAGATTCTCAAAGCTGAATTACAGGAAAAGCATGGTAAATAAATAATGAAAGTTCATAGTTTGTATTTGTTATAATTATGCATAACTACACATTTTATAGGAAAACAGAATTTATGTTTACCTGATAAATTACTTTCTCCAACGGTGTGTCCGGTCCACGGCGTCATCCTTACTTGTGGGATATTCTCTTCCCCAACAGGAAATGGCAAAGAGCCCAGCAAAGCTGGTCACATGATCCCTCCTAGGCTCCGCCTACCCCAGTCATTCGACCGACGTTAAGGAGGAATATTTGCATAGGAGAAACCATATGATACCGTGGTGACTGTAGTTAAAGAAAATAAATTATCAGACCTGATTAAAAAACTAGGGCGGGCCGTGGACCGGACACACCGTTGGAGAAAGTAATTTATCAGGTAAACATAAATTCTGTTTTCTCCAACATAGGTGTGTCCGGTCCACGGCGTCATCCTTACTTGTGGGAACCAATACCAAAGCTTTAGGACACGGATGATGGGAGGGAGCAAATCAGGTCACCTAGATGGAAGGCACCACGGCTTGCAAAACCTTTCTCCCAAAAATAGCCTCAGAAGAAGCAAAAGTATCAAACTTGTAAAATTTGGTAAAAGTGTGCAGTGAAGACCAAGTCGCTGCCCTACATATCTGATCAACAGAAGCCTCGTTCTTGAAGGCCCATGTGGAAGCCACAGCCCTAGTGGAATGAGCTGTGATTCTTTCGGGAGGCTGCCGTCCGGCAGTCTCGTAAGCCAATCTGAGGATGCTTTTAATCCAAAAAGAGAGAGAGGTAGAAGTTGCTTTTTGACCTCTCCTTTTACCGGAATAAACAACAAACAAGGAAGATGTTTGTCTAAAATCCTTTGTAGCATCTAAATAGAATTTTAGAGCGCGAACAACATCCAAATTGTGCAACAAACGTTCCTTCTTCGAAACTGGTTTCGGACACAGAGAAGGTACGATAATCTCCTGGTTAATGTTTTTGTTAGAAACAACTTTTGGAAGAAAACCAGGTTTAGTACGTAAAACCACCTTATCTGCATGGAACACCAGATAAGGAGGAGAACACTGCAGAGCAGATAATTCTGAAACTCTTCTAGCAGAAGAAATTGCAACCAAAAACAAAACTTTCCAAGATAATAACTTAATATCAACGGAATGTAAGGGTTCAAACGGAACCCCCTGAAGAACTGAAAGAACTAAGTTGAGACTCCAAGGAGGAGTCAAAGGTTTGTAAACAGGCTTGATTCTAACCAGAGCCTGAACAAAGGCTTGAACATCTGGCACAGCTGCCAGCTTTTTGTGAAGTAACACAGACAAGGCAGAAATCTGTCCCTTCAGGGAACTTGCAGATAATCCTTTTTCCAATCCTTCTTGAAGGAAGGATAGAATCTTAGGAATCTTAACCTTGTCCCAAGGGAATCCTTTAGATTCACACCAACAGATATATTTTTTTCCAAATTTTGTGGTAAATCTTTCTAGTTACAGGCTTTCTGGCCTGAACAAGAGTATCGATAACAGAATCTGAGAACCCTCGCTTCGATAAGATCAAGCGTTCAATCTCCAAGCAGTCAGCTGGAGTGAGACCAGATTCGGATGTTCGAACGGACCTTGAACAAGAAGGTCTCGTCTCAAAGGTAGCTTCCATGGTGGAGCCGATGACATATTCACCAGATCTGCATACCAAGTCCTGCGTGGCCACGCAGGAGCTATCAAGATCACCGACGCCCTTTCCTGATTGATCCTGGCTACCAGCCTGGGGATGAGAGGAAACGGCGGGAATACATAAGCTAGTTTGAAGGTCCAAGGTGCTACTAGTGCATCCACTAGAGCCGCCTTGGGATCCCTGGATCTGGACCCGTAGCAAGGAACTTTGAAGTTCTGACGAGAGGCCATCAGATCCATGTCTGGAATGCCCCACAGTTGAGTGACTTGGGCAAAGATTTCCGGATGGAGTTCCCACTCCCCCGGATGCAATGTCTGACGACTCAGAAAATCCGCTTCCCAATTTTCCACTCCTGGGATGTGGATAGCAGACAGGTGGCAGGAGTGAGACTCCGCCCATAGAATGATTTTGGTCACTTCTTCCATCGCCAGGGAACTCCTTGTTCCCCCCTGATGGTTGATGTACGCAACAGTTGTCATGTTGTCTGATTGAAACCGTATGAACTTGGCCCTCGCTAGCTGAGGCCAAGCCTTGAGAGCATTGAATATCGCTCTCAGTTCCAGAATATTTATCGGTAGAAGAGATTCTTCCCGAGACCAAAGACCCTGAGCTTTCAGGGATCCCCAGACCGCGCCCCAGCCCATCAGACTGGCGTCGGTCGTGACAATGACCCACTCTGGTCTGCGGAAGGTCATCCCTTGTGACAGGTTGTCCAGGGACAGCCACCAACGGAGTGAGTCTCTGGTCCTCTGATTTACTTGTATCCTCGGAGACAAGTTTGTATAGTCCCCATTCCACTGACTGAGCATGCACAGTTGTAATGGTCGTAGATGAATGCGCGCAAAAGGAACTATGTCCATTGCCGCTACCATCAAACCTATCACTTCCATGCACTGCGCTATGGAAGGAAGAGGAACGGAATGAAGTATCCGACAAGAGTCTAGAAGTTTTGTTTTTCTGGCCTCTGTCAGAAAAATCCTCATTTCTAAGGAGTCTATTATTGTCCCCAAGAAGGGAACCCTTGTTGACGGAGATAGAGAACTCTTTTCCACGTTCACTTTCCATCCGTGAGATCTGAGAAAGGCCAGGACGATGTCCGTGTGAGCCTTTGCTTGAGGAAGGGACGACGCTTGAATCAGAATGTCGTCCAAGTAAGGTACTACAGCAATGCCCCTTGGTCTTAGCACAGCTAGAAGGGACCCTAGTACCTTTGTGAAAATCCTTGGAGCAGTGGCTAATCCGAAAGGAAGCGCCACGAACTGGTAATGCTTGTCCAGGAATGCGAACCTTAGGAACCGATGATGTTCCTTGTGGATAGGAATATGTAGATACGCATCCTTTAAATCCACCGTGGTCATGAATTGACCTTCCTGGATGGAAGGAAGAATTGTTCGAATGGTTTCCATTTTGAACGATGGAACCTTGAGAAACTTGTTTAAGATCTTGAGATCTAAGATTGGTCTGAACGTTCCCTCTTTTTTGGGAACTATGAACAGATTGGAGTAGAACCCCATCCCTTGTTCTCCTAATGGAACAGGATGAATCACTCCCATTTTTAACAGGTCTTCTACACAACGTAAGAATGCCTGTCTTTTTATGTGGTCTGAAGACAACTGAGACCTGTGGAACCTCCCCCTTGGGGGAAGCCCCTTGAATTCCAGAAGATAACCCTGGGAGACTATTTCTAGCGCCCAAGGATCCAGAACATCTCTTGCCCAAGCCCGAGCGAAGAGAGAGAGTCTGCCCCCCACCAGATCCGGTCCCGGATCGGGGGCCAACATTTCATGCTGTCTTGGTAGCAGTGGCAGGTTTCTTGGCCTGCTTTCCCTTGTTCCAGCCTTGCATTGGTCTCCAAGCTGGCTTGGCTTGAGAAGTATTACCCTCTTGCTTAGAGGACGTAGCACTTTGGGCTGGTCCGTTTCTACGAAAGGGACGAAAATTAGGTTTATTTTTGGCCTTGAAAGGCCGATCCTGAGGAAGGGCGTGGCCCTTACCCCCAGTGATATCAGAGATAATCTCTTTCAAGTCAGGGCCAAACAGCGTTTTCCCCTTGAAAGGAATGTTAAGTAGCTTGTTCTTGGAAGACGCATCAGCTGACCAAGATTTCAACCAAAGCGCTCTGCGCGCCACAATAGCAAACCCAGAATTCTTAGCCGCTAGCCTAGCCAATTGCAAAGTGGCATCTAGGGTGAAAGAATTAGCCAATTTGAGAGCATTGATTCTGTCCATAATCTCCTCATAAGGAAGAGAATCACTATCGACCGCCTTTACCAGCTCATCAAACCAGAAACACGCGGCTGTAGCGACAGGGACAATGCATGAAATTGGTTGTAGAAGGTAACCCTGCTGAACAAACATCTTTTTAAGTAAACCTTCTAATTTTTTATCCATAGGATCTTGAAAGCACAACTATCTTCTATGGGTATAGTGGTGCGTTTGTTTAAAGTGGAAACCGCTCCCTCGACCTTGGGGACTGTCTGCCATAAGTCCTTTCTGGGGTCGACCATAGGAAACAATTTTTTAAATATGGGGGGAGGGACGAAAGGAATACCGGGGCCTTTCCCATTCTTTATTTACAATGTCCGCCACCCGCTTGGGTATAGGAAAAGCTTCTGGGAGCCCCGGGACCTCTAGGAACTTGTCCATTTTACATAGTTTCTCTGGGATGACCAACTTGTCACAATCATCCAGAGTGGATAATACCTCCTTAAGCAGGATGCGGAGATGTTCCAACTTAAATTTAAACGTAATCACATCAGGTTCAGCTTGTTGAGAAATGTTCCCTGAATCAGTAATTTCTCCCTCAGACAAAACCTCCCTGGCCCCATCAGACTGGTTTAGGGGCCCTTCAGAACCATTATTATCAGCGTCGTCATGCTCTTCAGTATCTAAAACAGAGCAGTCGCGCTTACGCTGATAAGTGTGCATCTTGGCTAAAATGTTTTTGACAGAATTATCCATTACAGCCGTTAATTGTTGCATAGTAAGGAGTATTGGCGCGCTAGATGTACTAGGGGCCTCCTGAGTGGGCAAGACTCGTGTAGACGAAGGAGGGAATGATGCAGTACCATGCTTACTCCCCTCACTTGAGGAATCATCTTGGGCATCATTGTCATTGTCACATAAATCACATTTATTTAAATGAGAAGGAACTCTGGCTTCCCCACATTCAGAACACAGTCTATCTGGTAGTTCAGACATGTTAAACAGGCATAAACTTGATAACAAAGTACAAAAAACGTTTTAAAATAAAACCGTTACTGTCACTTTAAATTTTAAACTGAACACACTTTATTACTGCAATTGCGAAAAAATATGAAGGAATTGTTCAAAATTCACCAAAATTTCACCACAGTGTCTTAAAGCCTTAAAAGTATTGCACACCAAATTTGGAAGCTTTAACCCTTAAAATAACGGAACCGGAGCCGTCTTTAACTTTAACCCCTTTACAGTCCCTGGTATCTGCTTTGCTGAGACCCAACCAAGCCCAAAGGGGAATACGATACCAAATGACGCCTTCAGAAAGTCTTTTCTATGTATCAGAGCTCCTCACACATGCGACTGCATGTCATGCCTCTCAAAAACAAGTGCGCAACATCGGCGCGAAAATGAGGCTCTGCCTATGATTTGGGAAAGCCCCTAAAGAGAAAGGTGTCTAAAAAAGTGCCTGCCGATATAATCTTATCAAAATACCCAGATTAAATGATTCCTCAAGGCTAAATATGTGTTAATAATGAATCGATTTAGCCCAGAAAAAGTCTACAGTCTTAATAAGCCCTTGTGAAGCCCTTATTTACAATCTTAATAAACATGGCTTACCGGATCCCATAGGGAAAATGACAGCTTCCAGCATTACATCGTCTTGTTAGAATGTGTCATACCTCAAGCAGCAAGAGACTGCTCACTGTTCCCCCAACTGAAGTTAATTCCTCTCAACAGTCCTGTGTGGAACAGCCATGGATTTTAGTAACGGTTGCTAAAATCATTTTCCTCATACAAACAGAAATCTTCATCTCTTTTCTGTTTCTGAGTAAATAGTACATACCAGCACTATTTTAAAATAACAAACTCTTGATTGAATAATAAAAACTACAGTTAAACACTAAAAAACTCTAAGCCATCTCCGTGGAGATGTTGCCTGTACAACGGCAAAGAGAATGACTGGGGGTAGGCGGAGCCTAGGAGGGATCATGTGACCAGCTTTGCTGGGCTCTTTGCCATTACCTGTTGGGGAAGAGAATATCCCACAAGTAAGGATGACGCCGTGGACCGGACACACCTATGTTGGAGAAATTCAATTTATAGTCCCTTTAAGGTTAATCAGTATTTTATTTAAATGGAAATTCCACATTTATTCTATACATTACTGTTGAAATTAGAGCACTGCCCCTTTTTCTAATTTTAATCAACTGTTCATTAATATCCTGCTTATGTTTTGGAGAAAGCTGCAAATTTTACTAACAGGATAGAGTGGAAATGTATCCCTATAATTTACAAGTCAAGGAAGAAAAGTTAGTAGTCCAAATGGAAAACTTACTAGTTTACTCAATGTTAAAGACGGGAAAAGTCAAATGTTTTACTTGCCCAGAGACAAGTGGAAATTTCTAGGGGTGTTTGAATGTGTATGTACATAAAAATACGTAAAGAAGACTTCCGGTAGGAGGGGCTAAGCAAGCAGACGCGTGTGAAGTACGCTGCCTGCTTCCAGAGGCCTAAGAAAGGAGCCGCGGCATCGAGTGCCTATAGGCGGGCCGAAATCACCCAGCCCAGGACCCGTAGCTGCCGCCAAGGAGGCCGACAGCCCTGCAGAAATTGCGGACATCGGCCTATAAGGCCCATCTGCAGAGGCTGCCTAAAGAGTTCCCAGTGACACACGCTGCCCGCCAGGACCCAAAGGAGCAGGTGGTGAGCGGATACAGCAGTGGGACAGGTCTCCTATACAGCCACTTCTTGCCCCAGGAGGAGAGGTGACAAGCGTTCCTTGTCGACCAGCTCAGGAAAAAGGCTAAAGGGATCCTGAGTGTAGCATCACCTCGACCTGCCAGTAAGTCCGTATACTTGGAAGAGCAGCAGGAGAGAAAGTCCTGCAGTGCGGCGGAACCACAGCTACCAGAAACATCTTCACAGAATAAGATAAGTTTGGATTGTCTTTTCTTAACAACTTCACTAATAACTTTACTGAATAATGACTGTATACAATCGGTAGAGGGGGGAGGGGTGTCAGGTGTAAAGCCAGATTGTGAACATAATAGAGCTCCTGCGAGAGTAGGGCCTGACATAAGCCACTCATCCCCCCCCCCAACCCCCCTCAACCCTCCCAGCACAGCACAACCCCCAGAAGATTAAATGTCCTGAAAGAAAGAGTTCCAGAATATGAACATTTTAATATCTCCCCTATAAGAAGAAAATAGGGTAAAGAGAGCATTCATAAAGGAAAGCAAAGCAAGTAACTGGTCTATAGGGGGAAAGAGCTAGGAAAAAGAAAAAGGAGACTTTTTAAGAAGAAGGAGGGAAGAAGAGAAGGAGAGAAGGAAGGAAAAGGAAGAAGGAAGGGGAAAGAAAAAAAAAATAAAAAAAAAGAAAAAGAAGAAAAAGAAAGGAAAAAACACAGATTAATAACTGGGCTAACTGTTGGAAAGAAAGGAAAGAAAGACAAGAGAAGCGAGAGAGCGGGAGGAGAGAGAAGGAAAGAGAAGGAGAAGAGAAGAGAAGGGGAAAGAAAAAAAAAAAAAAAAAAAGCCCTGAATTGTTTTCTTTCTTTTCCCATTTTTCCTTTTTTTACTTAATACAAATAGAAGAGGGACTCATAAGCACTTTCAAACAGCATTTGCCACAATAATAACAGCAGTGGAATAAGTTGCATAAGGACATTGTCTACAGAAACTGTTACTGAATATGATCTGGGGGCAACCCAGGTTTAAAAGAGTAGTGTCATTCATACTCTTTGTTGCTCTCTTTTTCTGCTTGTTAAAATTGGTATAGGCCTAAAAACCATGATAGAAATGTTTATGATTGCAATATTAAGTGTCACCACATGTTTTATACTTAAGCTTCTAGGATATGTTGGTATGCTGTATCTTACAAAATAATATAAGGCTTAAGGCAAAGGTGATAAGTGATAAATGTGCTAGCTCTATTCCCCAAGAAAGGAAATTATTAGACAATATAGGATATAAGTAAAAGTGATAATATACAACAATATACAACTGAGCTAGCTCTACTCCCCAAGATAGAAGAAAAAGGGAAGGGGTAGGAAGGAGAGAGGGAGAAGGAAAAGGGGAGAAAAGAAAGGGGAGAGAGAAATTATCTCAGGATTTAAATTAACAAGTGCTAGCTAACAAGTGCTAACAAGTGCTAGCTTTATTTTACATTTGAAAAGGAATTTTCTAGCTTTTTTGCTCTCCTCTTTCCTCTCTATTTCTGGGCTAAGGTTCTACATCTTTATAAATACGCACATATTTTCAACTGTACACAAAGCTCTGTAAACAAGTCCTAGTAGAAGAGGTGAACCAAAGCAGGGTCACTAAAAACTCTACAAGCCTTAAACAGTCTGTAAGGATAGAAAAACCCTTAAGTTTCTTTTGCATCTGATAAGGTGGATAGAGAATTAAAAGCAACCTCAGAGATTTTTTTACACGTAACAGTATGGCAAAAGCTAATAAAAATAAAGTGGGCTAAGCTTGAATGTAAGAAACTAGGTAAAATTGGTTTGGAACAGATAGTATTTAAATCTTGGTAGATATAATTCAAACGCATTTATAGATAATCTTCTCATTGAAGTAAACGTCAAGACTATACAACAGCTTGGTAAAGGCCAGCTTACTCGCTAGATAGAAATAAAAATTTCAACATCTTTTATACAACTCAAATAACTCAAGATAGAAGAGAAAATAGTAAAACTCGAATAAGTACGTATACCCTTAGTTAAAAGTATAGTCTACAATTTTACTTTAATTTGGAAAAATACTCTCCACTCTCTAACTAATAGTGGTGGGCCTAAAAACTCCTCATTATCAACTACATAGTCTGGAATCACATATTAACACATAGTCTCACCCTCTAAACACAAGAGGATATTATTCAATCTAGGGGTAAAGGAAGAGTTCACATATATATATGGAAAAATATTTAAACAAAAGTAAAATCACTTCACCAGGTATGTCTTCCCGAAGTAAAAATCAAGAAAGAAAAGGGAATAGAATATCACAGGATTCACAGGGGGGAATAGGGGAAATAAATCTTTCACAAAGTTCTAACAATGAAGAATTAATTAAGCAGCTTGATGCACTATTTACACCCAAGTTCGACTTAATTCAAAATAACATCACTTCACTAACACTTGAAGTAAAACAATTTGCAACCAGACTCACGTATGCAGAACAGAGAATATCTGATATTGAGGATGGGGCCCTACAGAGGGAACAAACACTACGCACTATGTCCACCCAGATTGAAAACATGAAAAATAAACTTGAGGACCTAGAAAACAGGGCCAGAAGAAATAATTTACGTCTTATTGGCCTAACAGAGGACATACAGGAGAAAGATCTTAAGAGATTTGTGGAGGTAGAACTAATGGATCTATTAAATATTGGAGTTGAAACTCAAAATATAACAATTGAGAGAATACATAGAATAGGCTCAGAGAGACAAGAGGAGGGAAGAAACAAAACAGGCAGACCGGTTATCATGAAATTGCTGAATTTTCAGGAAAAAATCAAAATTATGAATGCTTATAGGAAAGTAAATGGAGAAATTATCTATAGGGGCAGAAAACTTTTGTTATTTAATGACTTCTCTTACGAGACATCTAACAAACGACGCTCTCTTGCGCCAATATGTACCAAACTAATACAAGAAGGGTGGAGAGTTAGACTTTTATACCCTGCCAGACTTAGCATTAGTACTACCACAGGGAACAGGATATTTACAGATGTAGAGGAAGTAAACGAGTTTCTTAAAGAGCATAAAGATAGCTTAGAAAGACAACAAGGCCCTGTAACATGAACAGTGCCCCTGCTCTCTTTGAATCTTTTGGCACTGGTTTTAGCTTTTAAGGTTAACACATAAAGGAATATAATGTATACTAACTTTGATTTTAGAAAAATGTATAGAATAAAATTTAGTTATGGGGGAAAATTCCCCTTCAAGGGAAAACTGGAAGGAAAAAGGAAGACCCCCAGCGAAGTAAAGGGAACTAATAAAGTCTTGGTAATTTACAAAGTTTTTTTTTTTTTTTTTTTTTTTTTTTTTACTTTTTTTCTGTTCTCTTCTCTCTCCCTCACTCCTTTCTTCAACTCTTTCCTGTGTGCTGCTATGACCACCCTATCCTGTTAACACTTTACAGTCAGAAACGACTTATCAATAATAGTTAAACCCACAGATTAGTGAAAATGAGTCTTAAAGTAGTTTCGTGGAATATAGGGGGAATAACATCACCCATGAAACGCAAAGCTATTTTGAGATACGCGAAAAAATTGGGTGCTCAGATATTGCTCCTGCAGGAAACACACCTAAAAGGGGAAGAGGCTATTAAACTAAAAGGGGGTTGGGTAAAAGAGGTGATATATACTACAGGGCATCAAAGGAAAAAAGGAGTGGCTATCTTGTTTAGTAAAACAATAGAATATAAAATTGACAAACTAGTGAGAGACGTGGAAGGAAGGTACATCATACTAGAAGCTGAAATTGCACATAGGAAGATTGTTATTTGCAACGTATATGGCCCAAATGAGGAGGATATAGACTTCTGGCAAAGCTTGCGAGATAAGTTGCTAATATACTCCACGCATACCATAATTATTGGTGGAGATTTCAATATTGCTCCCAATACTACAGTAGACAGAAGTAGAGATAACGGTGAGCAAGCAATAAGGCAAAAAACGCTAGATAAATCTACAATAGCCAGAAGAAAAAGAGAGTCTCTTCTTATAAAAAGGTTTCAGCAAGATCTAAAACTAATTGATATATATAGAACTAGACATCCTGATGAAAGAGAATATACATGCCTCTCGAAATCAAAAAAAACTTTATCCAGAATAGACTATTTTCTCATCTCAGAAAAGCTAATAGATTGTATTCAGGAGACACTTATTGATATAATAACTATATCAGACCACGCCCCCATCTCAATTGCATTAGATCCCAAACAAAAGACGCGGAAATCCAACCAGTTCTTCTTTCCAAAATATCTAGCAAAAAATAGTAAGTTTATAAGTTTCTTAAGATCTAAATGGGCTGAATATAAACAGTTTAATAATAGCTCTTTTGACAAAACTCACATATACTGGAACGCCGCAAAAGCCGTATTAAGAGGTGAAATTTTGGCATACCAAATAAAGCAAAATAAAAAAAACACACGCATATAAAAAGCAGATAACTAACTGTGTGATCAATAAATATTCCAGATATATCCAGACAAAAACTGCAGATAACTGGCAACAATATATTCAGGCTAAAAAAGACAGAGACACCTACCTCATGCAAAACGAGATTAGAGAAAATACAAAATCCTGCGCACAGTTTTATAGGTATGGCAACAAGGTGGGTAGCTTTCTAGCAAGAATTGACAAAAATCACAAAACTAAAAGCTTTATAAAAAAAATTAAAAATAAAGATCAGATCTGGACTCAAACAGAAGATATACAAAAGGCCTTCCTTGACTATTTTACGGAGCTTTATTCAGCACAGCATATTAATTATACTATCAAGGATTCATTTTGGGAGTCCTTGACAGTCCCAAAACTAGAAAATAATTGTCTAACTAAAATCAATGAACCCATTACAGAAAATGAAATAAGACAAACAATCAAAATGATGGCAAATAATAAAGCGGCAGGGCCGGATGGCCTCCCATCCGAATTTTATAAGATTCTCATAGAGGAAATAACCCCTACATTAAATGCTCTGCTGAATGGGCTCTGGAATGGACAGTTGGAGCCATCAGCTGATTTTAATGAATCCATAATAATAGTCATACCTAAACCTGGAAAAGATTCACAATTAATTGACTCTTACAGGCCCATCTCACTACTCAACATTGATTATAAAATTCTGACCAGCATTCTAGCTAAAAGGATTCAGGCTTCATTAGATACAATAATTCACCCGGATCAAACAGGCTTCATGAAAGGAAGGTCCTCAAATGTTAATCTAAGGAAAGTTTTCTTAACAATCTCAGACCAGTGGTA
The DNA here is from genome assembly GCF_027579735.1 of Bombina bombina. Lineage (NCBI taxonomy): Eukaryota > Metazoa > Chordata > Amphibia > Anura > Bombinatoridae > Bombina > Bombina bombina. Next base: position 96,913,663 of record NC_069507.1, read on the forward strand.
TAATGATAAATATAATAAAAAAGTTAACAAAGAAGACAGTTCAATAGTATCACTGGATGCAAGTAAAGCTTTTGATTCCGTTACATGGGACCACCTTGTTGCCTCTCTTATAAATTTTGGATATTCAGGCAATAGTCTTAATCTAATTAAGAAACTTTATACTGAGTCTAGGGCAGCGATAATTATCAATGGCAACAAAACACCCTACTTCCCCCTCTTAAGAGGGACAAGACAGGGATGTCCTTTGTCGCCCTTAATTTTTAATATTGCATTGGAACCTTTACTGATTGCTTTGAGAAATAATATACAGGGGATTGAGTTAGGAGGCAAGAGAATACAGTTAGCGGTCTATGCAGATGACCTACTGGTATTTTCTAGAAATTCAAAGATAAACTTTAATAAAATGTGCCAGATTATAAAAAACTATGGCTCTTTTTCAGGATATCATATCAACCAGTCTAAATCTGAAGTACTATGGCTTCAAAAAAATCAAGATTCAGAAACTAAAATATTCAAAGAAGTAACTAAATATATGACATACTTGGGGGTCAAAATATCCAGAGACCCCTCAGAATGGTACGCTTTAAACATTGGTAATGGCATTAGACAATTCTGTGAAACCCTCAAAAGGTGGACCTCATTGCCACTTTCTCTCTCTGGTAAAGTAAATTTACTTAAGATGATTGCACTCCCTAGGTTATTGTATCTTTTCCAGAATATTCCTTTCTTAATCAAGAAACAGGAGATTAAAACATCTAATCAGGCAATTAAGGAATACTTATGGACGAATAATAGACCTAGACTTAGCCATCAAAAATTAACACTTAAAAAAGAATATTTGGGCCTGGGTCTCCCTAACTTAATAATATATAACCTGGTGGCAGTGACAAAGATTGCTCTTGATTGGCTCCTAGAGAGTAATCATTTTACCTTACCAGAGACAGAAAATGGATTGATAAAACCTCTTTATTTAAAAAATATCCTCCATCTTGAGGTTAAGAACCTTCCACCATATGTCAAAAAAATAGATTTGCTCAGGGATACAATTGTAGCATGGCACAGAACATGTAAATATTTAGGTATATATCCCTATGCAACACGATATTTAACTATCAAAGGAAACTCAGAATTTAAACAGGGTCACTCATCCAAAATATTTTCAGACTGGCAAGAAAAGGGATTATCCAATATTATTCAATTAACAAAAAATAACCAGGGAGTAATTCAGGTTGAAGATTTCGAAACAATTAAAAATAAATATCTCCTCTCTGAGAAACATTATTTCTCATTTTTACAAATCAGGCATTATTGCCTTAAATTAATACAAATACAAGGGAATAACTGGGATCTTGCACCATTAGTTCCGGTAATTAATCTCATTAAAAGTGGTAAATACTCAATATCCCCGCTATACAACCTATTAAATAATATAAACTACAAACAACACATTGAAAGTGGAACTGTAAAATGGAGGGAAGTCTACTTTCCGAATCTAACTACGCAAGTAATACTAAAAAGCGTGGAAAGAGTGGAGGAAGCATCATTAGCTATCCCTATGCGTGAACAGCACGTAAAGTTAATGTGGATGGTATATATCACACCTGAGAAGATTGCTAAATGGGGTGGCATAGGGGAAGGAACGTTCTGCATTAAATGCAGACAATCAAAGACAAACCTAATCCATAGCTTCTGGCTATGCCCCAAGATACAAGGTTTTTGGGGAAAGATAAATTTCTGGCTGAGCAAAGTTTATCAAACTCAAATACTCTTACAACCAGATCAGATTTTTTTTTTCACTATAAAAAAGAACACCTACAAAATCGGAAATTTATAACGATGATAATTTTGTTAGCTAGAAATCTTATATTAAAAGGATGGAAACAGGCTAAACCACCCTCCTTTGGGAATCTTGGGGAAATTATTCATCACCAATTTTTCATAGAACTACAAGACACTTTATACCACATTGACAACAACATAACACGCTTCTTTAGCAAATGGGAGAAGTGGATTAAAACTAGGGAGATCAAAGAACAAAAGAAAATAATTGGAAACTTTAAAAATACAATCTATATGGAAAATTGTAGATTGAGAGGAGAATGGCTTTTTGAAGAGCCCGATCAGGCCTAGAAAACAGAGGGAGGGGGAAGAGAAGAGAGAGAATTTTTTTTTTTATTGTTTTTTTTTTTTTTTTTCTCTTATTACAAGACGTAAACATTTCTATGTGATTTAAGATGTTATAACTTTAAATTGAATATTTTAAATATAGATCCCAGGGGGGGGAAAAGGCACCAATATAGATAGAAAGATTTTTTGTGTTGTTTCTGTGGTTGAAAAGGGGAAAGGATAAAGGTCTGTTAGTTTTTTTTCTTTTGCTTTCTTTCTTTATGATAATAGAAAGGGGGAAAAAGGAATACCTCTTTATATCTTTATGTTTGTTATGCTTTATGGACAGGTATCCTCCCTAAAAGATTTAATTTTCTCTGTTTGAGACCAAGATTGGGTAAATATATACTGCATTATATATTAGCTGAAACATAAAGTAAACAGTATGAAAATGTTATACTATGATTTTGTTAAATCTGGAAAGATTGATTGTTTAAGATTTGTAATTGATGTATAAAACTAATAAACCTTTTTAAAAAAAAAAAAAAAAAAAAAAAAAATACGTAAAGAAAGGACTTAACATTTTCACTAGTCATCTTGTTCCAAATGAGAGAGAAATTGCAGTGGATGAGTAAAAAATAAAAATACAATTACTTTTTCCTATATTTAAAGGGACAGTTCACCCAAAAAAATTCTCCCCTTTAAATTATTCCCAATGATCCTTTAAACCTGCTAGAGTGTATTAAATTGGTTACAAGTAGCTCCTTTACTCCTATTTCAGCATTTGAAATAGCTGATTTAGCTTGTGGTATCGCCACCTATACTGAACAAATTAATACTGGAGTATAGGCTATTGAATAGCCTAAGTATACACAGCCAGCAGAAGAGATTACACTCTCAGTGGGATGCAGGATAGTTAAGTAATAAAATGATAATTTTCCATTGTTCTCTCTATGTATTGAGCTTTGGTGTTCCAGCCAAATAAAAGATAAGGAAGCAAGTCTGTTTACACAAACTTAGAACATAATGAGATCTGATATCACCCTTTAAGTTCAACCCATTGTAATAGGCTGTGGTTTCAAAGCACAAAATCAGCTACTTCATATACACAAATAAGCATGAAAATTGAATTTCTCAAATATTTTATACTCTGCAGTTGGTATAACAAGTAATTTAAAATACATTAATGGAAAAACAATTTTACAGTGTACTGTCCCTTTAAAATTGAGTTCACTGTCCCTTTAAATCCCCAACAGACTGTTGTTAGCGGGTGGCGTAAAGTGCTATAAATCCTACTGTACACCAAGGCATTGAGGTGTGGGACTCTTGTGCAGCATTTATAGAAGGAATGTAAACAAATTAATCATGTGTCAGACGAAAGTGCCATTATTCTTTTCTCAGATTTCTGAAACAGAATGTACTTGAAAAGTTCACCTGAGTTTACAGACGCAGTTACAGATTAACTCTGAACATTGTTTATGTTATTCTCTAATGTGATCATTGCTCCTTTTAAAATGCTATAGTGCAGCTAAGGGCACTTTCATGTCTACTGCCATAGGGCACAGCTGGCACATAGCTAAATTACACAACAAAAAAGCATTCCAGTGTAGAAATACTCTATTTTGTACTTTTAGATTTTTGTGTTTATTCAATGGCTGCAAAGGGTATATATATACACAGTTATATTCCTGAGCCATTCCAGATGAGGATACAGCCTGTGAGCCAATATAGACTATGCCTGTATAAAAGGACCTTTACAATTGAATAATTGCATAATTAACAAGTGCATAATAAAAACACAAAGCAATAAAACTTTTACTCTGAATTTCAAATAAGCAGTATATTTTTTTCTGACTTTTTTTTTTTCTCTCCCATTTTCCAGCCTCCTGTATCATGTGACAGACATCAGCCAATCACAGACTAGTATACATACATTTGGTCACCAATAAGCAAGCGTAACCCAGGTTCTGAACTAAAAAATGGGCCGGCTCCTAAGCTTTACATTTCTGCTTTTAAAATAAAGATAGCAAGAGAACGAAGAAAAAAATGATAGTAGTAAAATTAGAAAGTTGCTTAAAATTGCATGCCCTATCTGAATCACGAAAGACAAAAAACATAATTTATGCTTACCTGATAAATTCCTTTCTTCTGTTGTGTGATCAGTCCACGGGTCATCATTACTTCTGGGATATAACTCCTCCCCAACAGGAAATGCAAGAGGATTCACCCAGCAGAGCTGCATATAGCTCCTCCCCTCTACGTCAGTCCCAGTCATTCGACCAAGAATCAACGAGAAAGGAGTAACCAAGGGTGAAGTGGTGACTGGAGTATAATTTAAAAGATATTTACCTGCCTTAAAACAGGGCGGGCCGTGGACTGATCACACAACAGAAGAAAGGAATTTATCAGGTAAGCATAAATTATGTTTTCTTCTGTTATGTGTGATCAGTCCACGGGTCATCATTACTTCTGGGATACCAATACCAAAGCAAAAGTACACGGATGACGGGAGGGATAGGCAGGCTCATTATACAGAAGGAACCACTGCCTGAAGAACCTTTCTCCCAAAAATAGCCTCCGAAGAAGCAAAAGTGTCAAATTTGTAAAATTTGGAAAAAGTATGAAGCGAAGACCAAGTTGCAGCCTTGCAAATCTGTTCAACAGAGGCCTCATTCTTAAAGGCCCAAGTGGAAGCCACAGCTCTAGTGGAGTGAGCTGTAATTCTTTCAGGAGGCTGCTGTCCAGCAGTCTCATAGGCTAAACGTATTATGCTACGAAGCCAAAAAGAGAGAGAGGTAGCAGAAGCTTTTTGACCTCTCCTCTGTCCAGAGTAAACGACAAACAAGGAAGAAGTTTGGCGAAAATCTTTAGTTGCCTGCAAGTAGAACTTGAGGGCACGAACTACATCCAGATTGTGTAAAAGACGTTCCTTCTTTGAAGAAGGATTTGGACACAAGGATGGGACAACAATCTCTTGATTGATGTTCCTGTTAGTGACTACCTTAGGTAAGAACCCAGGTTTAGTACGCAGAACTACCTTGTCTGAGTGAAAAATCAGATAAGGGGAATCACAATGTAAGGCTGATAACTCAGAGACTCTTCGAGCCGAGGAAATAGCCATCAAAAACAGAACTTTCCAAGATAACATTTTTATATCAATGGAATGAAGGGGTTCAAACGGAACACCCTGTAAGACGTTAAGAACTAAGTTTAAACTCCATGGTGGAGCAACAGCTTTAAACACAGGCTTGATCCTAGCTAAAGCCTGACAAAAGGACTGGACGTCTGGATTTTCTGACAGACGTCTGTGTAACAAGATGGACAGAGCTGAAATCTGTCCCTTTAATGAACTAGCTGATAAACCCTTTTCTAAACCTTCTTGTAGAAAAGACAATATCCTAGCGATCCTAACCTTACTCCAGGAGTAACCTTTGGATTCGCACCAGTATAGGTATTTCCGCCATATTTTATGGTAAATCCTTCTGGTAACAGGCTTCCTAGCCTGAATCAGGGTATCAATAACCGACTCAGAAAAACCACGTTTTGATAAAATCAAGCGTTCAATTTCCAAGCAGTCAGCTTCAGAGAAGTTAGATTTTGATGTTTGAATGGACCCTGTATCAGAAGGTCCTGTCTTAGAGGTAGAGACCAAGGCGGACAGGATGACATGTCCACTAGATCTGCATACCAAGTCCTGCGTGGCCAAGCAGGTGCTATTAGAATTACTGATGCTCTCTCCTGTTTGATTTTGGCAATCAATCGAGGAAGCAGCGGGAAGGGTGGAAACACATAAGCCATCCTGAAGTTCCAAGGTGCTGTCAAAGCATCTATCAGAACTGCTCCCGGATCCCTGGATCTGGACCCGTAGCGAGGAAGTTTGGCGTTCTGGCGAGACGCCATGAGATCTATCTCTGGTTTGCCCCAACGTCGAAGTATTTGGGCAAAGACCTCCGGATGAAGTTCCCACTCCCCCGGATGAAGAGTCTGGCGACTCAAGAAATCCGCCTCCCAGTTCTCCACTCCCGGGATGTGGATTGCTGACAGGTGGCAAGAGTGAGACTCTGCCCAGCGAATTATCTTTGATACTTCCATCATTGCTAGGGAGCTTCTTGTCCCTCCCTGATGGTTGATGTAAGCTACAGTCGTGATGTTGTCCGACTGAAACCTGATGAACCCCCGAGTTATTAACTGGGGCCAAGCCAGAAGGGCATTGAGAACTGCTCTCAATTCCAGAATGTTTATTGGAAGGAGACTCTCCTCCTGATTCCATAGTCCCTGAGCCTTCAGAGAATTCCAGACAGCGCCCCAACCTAGTAGGCTGGCGTCTGTTGTTACAATTGTCCAGTCTGGCCTGCTGAATGGCATCCCCCTGGACAGGTGTGGCCGATGAAGCCACCATAGAAGAGAATTTCTGGTCTCTTGATTCAGATTCAGAGCAGGGGACAAATCTGAGTAATCCCCATTCCACTGACTTAGCATGCATAATTGCAGCGGTCTGAGGTGTAGGCGTGCAAAAGGTACTATGTCCATTGCCGCTACCATTAAGCCGATCACCTCCATGCATTGAGCTACTGACGGGTGTTGAATGGAATGAAGGACGCGGCATGCATTTTGAAGTTTTGTTAACCTGTCTTCTGTCAGGTAAATCTTCATTTCTACAGAATCTATAAGAGTCCCCAAGAATGGAACTCTTGTGAGAGGAAAGAGAGAACTCTTCTTTTCGTTCACTTTCCATCCATGCGACCTTAGAAATGCCAGAACTAACTCTGTATGAGACTTGGCAGTTTGAAAGCTTGAAGCTTGTATTAGAATGTCGTCTAGGTACGGAGCTACCGAAATCCCTCGCGGTCTTAGTACCGCTAGAAGGGCACCCAGAACCTTTGTGAAGATTCTTGGAGCCGTAGCCAATCCGAATGGAAGAGCTACAAACTGGTAGTGCCTGTCTAAGAAGGCAAACCTTAGATACCGGTGATGATCTTTGTGGATCGGTATGTGAAGGTAAGCATCCTTTAAATCCACTGTGGTCATGTACTGACCCTCTTGGATCATGGGTAAGATTGTCCGAATAGTTTCCATTTTGAACGATGGAACTCTTAGGAATTTGTTTAGAGTCTTTAAATCTAAGATTGGCCTGAAAGTTCCCTCTTTTTTGGGAACCACAAACAGGTTTGAGTAGAACCCTTGTCCTTGTTCCGACCACGGA
>NC_069507.1:96928471-96935971 GCF_027579735.1 Bombina bombina
AAGAAAAAGTTTGAGTTTCGTGTCCCTTTAATTTTTTATTTTTTTTTACACCTGCAATCTACCATTTATTATTATACTGGAATGTTCCTTAAACAGACGCTATTTCTTTTCCTTCCCCCAACACTGCCTAGAAGATTATCTGTAGAATATATTCAGGGTGATTGGATACTAGAGAATCCTACAGGGATCAGAAGAGTAATTATATGCATCCCAGGATATGACTAGCCATTTGAATTGTAATACACATTCAGTATTTATGATTAGCTTCCTGCGTAGGATTCAATTAGCAGAAAGCTAATGTAAAATTTAACCTTTGCAGCACTGTTGATAAATAATTCCAGATTAAAACATAACGTAGCTATAAAGTAATTATTCCATAAATCACATTAAAATGCAATAACAAATGTAGCTATATTATTTCAATACTTACTCCTTCAAAAAGTTTAGAAAACAATTATTAAAGGGACTCAAAAAATTTTATTGTTTAAAAAGATAGATGATCCCTTTATTACCCATTCCCCGGTTTTGCATAATCAACCTGGTTATATTAAAGGGGCAGTAAACCTAGCAAATAATGTTATATAATTCTGCATATAGTGCAGAATTATATAACATTAGCTAATCGCCAGCTTTCTAAAGCTAAGTATTAGAGAGATATTTTACTACGAATATTAAATTTTACAGAACGCTGTTCCTGGCTCTATTGAGCGGGTCTGTATTTTTACTCCTAAGCGCATCTTGGGCCACACTGTCTAGTCACAGCCTGCCCGATCGCGCTATTAAACTCAATGTAGCTCGCTCCCGCTACCAGACCAGAGCGAGCTACATTGAGTTTAATAGCTTGATCGGGTGGGCGGTGAAGACAGCGTGCCCGTGATGCACTTAGGAGAAAAAAATAGACCCGCTTAGTAGAGCCAGGAGAGGCGTTCTGTAAAATTCCATTTTCATTATAAAATACCTCTCTAATCCTTTGCTTTAGAAAGCTGGCGCTAAGCTAATGTTGCGTGCAGAATTATATAACATTATTTGCTAGGTTTACTGCCCCTTTAATATACTTTTTACCTCTGTGATTACCTTGTATCTAAGCCTCTGCAGACTGCCCCCTGATCACATGACTATTTTTTATCTATTGACTTGCATTTTACCCAGTCAGTGCAGTGTCTGCCACAACCCACGGGCGTGAGCACAATGTTATCTATATGGCTCACATGACCTAGCACTCCCTGTTGAGAAAAGCTAATAAAAAAAGCATGTGATAGACATAGGCAGAAATTTAGAGGTTTAAATGTTATAAAGTATATTAATATAAATGTTGGTTGTGCAAAGCTGTGGAATGGGTAGTAAAGGCGTTATTTTTTAAACAATAACAATTTTGGTGTTGACTGTCCCTTTAATTAGGAGACAATACTTTGTATTAGCAGATCACATAGGAAGCTTAAAGGGACACTCAATCAAAATTAAACTTTCATTATTCAGATAGAGCATGCCATTTTAAACAACTTTCCAATTTACTTCCATTAACAAAATGTGCACATTCTTTTTATATTTAAACTATTTGAGTCACCAGCTCCTACTGAGCATGTGCAAGAATAAGTGTGTATGCATTTGTGATTGGCTGATGGCTGTCACATGGTACATGTATGCATTTGTGAATGGCTGATGGCTGTCACATGGTACAGGGGGAGAGGAAAAAGACCTAACTTTTAAAATTGTCAGAAAAAAAAAAATCTACTATTCATTTGAAGTTCAGACTAAGTGCTATTGCATTGTCTTGTTATCTTGCATTTGTTGATTATGCAAATCTACTGTGTTGACTGGTCCTAGTGACTGGAATAGTCTAGTCAAAATTAAACTTTCATGAATAAGATATAAAGTTGCTTAAAATGGCATGCTGTAATTTACTCCTAGTGTCATTTTTTCTTTGTTCTCTTGGTATCTTTATTTGAAAAAGCAGGAATGTAAGCATAGGAGACGGCCCATTTTTGGTTCAGCGATACCCAGGTGCTGAACCAAAAATGGGCTGGATCCTAAGCTTAAATTCAAATAAAGATAGCAAGAGAACGAAGACAAAATGATAATAGGAGTAAATTAGAAAAATTGCTTAAAATTGCCTGCTCTATCTGAATCATAAAAGTTTACTTGACTAGACTATCCCTTTAACAAACCCATCAAAATCACCAAAAAAGAAACGGCCTCCAGCAGCTTAAATTGTAAAATGTAACTTTATTACATATTAATACCGGGTCCAACAAATTCTGATCCAACAATTCCACTGAGTTTCTATAAAGTAATGGGTGCCGCCATGTTTTAACCGTTAACTCAGTTTCCTGCAGACAACAAAACGTTACCCTTATATCTTCAATATTTAAACTAATGCTAATTGTAAAAAGAAATGCATCTACATTATTAGAGGATATTTGCTTTGAATAAATCAGTACGTCTAGTATTTAATATCCCTTCAACTTGTAGTAGGCAAATCCCTGTATAGCTTGTTGCAGGGTCAGTGGCTTCAGCATAATAATGTATAGCTGAGGCACTCCATTGTCTCTGCGGGGAATGAAAAAAGGCACAGATTTCAGAGATATTTTATGGCAAAATGCTTGTGGCAATGCCAGCCCCTGCTTGCTGGTAGCCAACCGGCCGCTAGCAGGGGCTGTCAATCATCCGAATGGAATCGAGATGATTTCAAATCAACCACACTTTAAGTAGCGGACAGGTTAAGCAGAAGTAGTCTTAAAATGATGGTAAATCCTAGCATTTCAAGAACAAATAAAAGGGACTTTCACTCATGAAGTATAAAAATACTTCCTGCTAAAAGTTCCTTTATTTGCCTGCAGCGTATGCAATGCTGAGCGCCACTAACAGCCCATGGCAGAACACTATTCTCTCAATGAGGTGACGTTTCCACCTTTTTCCCCCAATATTATTTTTTTTATTACAGGGTACCAAGATACAGAAATTGGATAACATTGTATATGATATACAGACAACGTCAAACGAAATTCAGTTTATATTACATTAATGCATAAGTCAAAATTGTAGTATTTAACCCCTTAATGACCATAATGTACCCTGTATGTCACTGGTCGTTAAGGGTTTTTTCAGGATATAATAGCACAAGTCTAGCAAGAACACGCCATTAATTCCCTCCCTCCAGCAGGCTTTGTGGAATAGAGCAGTCTCAACGCTGGTGGCAAGACCACGCTATAAATCAATCAGGTCCCAAGAAAAGGCCAGCGACATACAGGGTACGTCGCTGGTCCTTAAGGGGTTAAAGGGACATAATACTCATATGCTAAATCACTTGAAACTGATGCAGTATAACTATAAAAAGCTGACAGGAAAATATCACCTGAGCATCTCTATGTAAAAAAGGAAGATATTTTGCCTCACAATTTCCTCAGCTCAGCAGAGTAAGTTCTGTGTAAAAAGTTATACTCAGCTGCTCCCAGCTGCAGGTAAAAAAAATAAAAAAAATGAAGAAATGAACAGCAGCCAATCAGCATCAGCAGTGCTGAGGTCATGAACTTTTACTGTGATCTCATGAGATTTGACTTAACTCTCATGAGATTTCATAGTAAGCTTCCTTTACCTGATTGGTGAAATAATATGAGAGTGCACGATGCTCATCCCTTCAGATGTCCCAGGACAGACACACTAAAATGCTGCTTAGAAATCCTTTACGATGGGAGGTGGCTACTGAGGAACTTTTGAGGTAAAATATCTTTCTTTTTTACATAGAGATGTTCAGGTGATATTTTCTAGTCAGCTTTTTACAGCTATGCTGCATCACTTTCAAGTGTTTAAACATTTGGGTATTATGGCCCTTTAAGTCAGCCTTGCAGAAAAATAAACACTAGCGAAAACCACAATTCCTACCCTTTTTTGTGTATTTTAGCTATAACATATGCACTGTGGCTAAGCTCTGTAGCAACCCGAGGGTTGCAGGTTCGATCCCCGGCAAGGTCCACTCAGCATTTCATCCTTCCAAAGTCGATAAAATGAGCAGGGCCTTGAGACAATTACGGGTGATTAGCCATGCTTTACAAGTACCCAATACAGTACATAACATAGGCATAGTTGAGCTATATCGTGGAGAAAAAAGAAAAGGCGATAACATAAAAAAATGGCACTCTACTTCAGTGACAAATAAAAAAACCCTACACATGACTTCAGGTAGAGGATTAATGACGGCAAGAGAGGAAAAAAAAGAAGAAGGGGGGGGGATTATTGTAACGAACAAAACGCCTAATCTCGCTCTTCCTCCCTCACCTTATGACAAACTCCTCTGGAGTTTGTCCTCCACATGGTCTTGTGTATCGTTTTAATATGATTTAAAGAAACTGAGACATTTATTACAATATTTTTTTAATATTCTAGTCCAATCCAATGGTACTATCAAACTGTTCCATTACAGCTTGTTTTAGCATTAGTCGGATTATGAATAGAAGGTTCTTTTTTGTTCTTCCAATTTTTAAGTACTAAATATCTTCCATCTAGAATAGTGGAATTAATGAATCGGGTATTAACATATCTGGTAGCTTCAAAGTCAACAAGCAGAAAAACGTGTTGTTTCGCTAGCTTAACAGACGTGTAGCGTTTCACTCAGCCAAAAGCTAATCCGTGACCAGAATTTCTGGATTTTGGGGCAGTTCCAGAACATGTGTATTAAATCGGCATTGGGATTTGAGCAGCAAGGACACTTATTGATTATATTAGAAAACCATTTATTCACAGTAGCTGGCGTAATGTAAATTCTATTAATTAATTTAGCTTGCTGCTAATGTAGCTTTATCTACTTTGCGAATACTTCTAATAATGGTTTTTATTATCTATCCTTGGAAGATCCACTTGCCAACTTATCACTAAGTTTTGTAAATTTAAATCTCCAGAGAAGTTCATTATCATTTTATACCAATATTTAAGTGAATGGATACCTGCAGTATATAAAACTAAGTCAGATTGTATCCCTAAGTGTATCCATACAAGATTAGGATTCTTGATAATTTCATAAAACCAATGGCGCACTAATCTAAGGTCAGCAAATGTTAGGCATCTGGGAGAATCTGGCTCTTTAAGTTGATAAATATATTTTAGGCCGTTATTAGCCCAATTTTTAAAGATCCTATTGTACAAACCCTCAACGAAATCTGGGTTTACGACAATTGGTAAGATCAAGGGGTCAGTTTCTATTGAATTACATAAAATATGCCAGGTCTTAATAAATTGAATAAATGGAAATAAGCTTCTTCCCTATTGGTAATTTTCTTATGTAGCAATGTAGTAATGCCTGTAGAGAATATGGAGATATCATACTCTCCTCAGTCACTCGAAAGGCAATGTAATTACCTTCTGTAAGCCTATCTAGCGCAACTTTCCCAAGGCAAATAATATTATAGATATCAAGAGATGGGAAAGAGAACCCTCCCATATTTTTTGGCTGTATTAATTTATATAGTGCTATCTTGTTCCTTCCTTTCCCCATAAGAATGATCTGAAGATTTTATGTACCGCCACCAAATCTTTTTTAAGCATAATAACAGGTATATTGTGCATAAAGTATAAGAATTTGGGACTTATTATCATTTTAATTAAGTTGATTTTAACGGTCAAGAATAGCGGAAGTCTCAACCATTTCTCCAGATCTTGTTTTGTCATTAATAACAGGGACAGTGAATACTAGAATTTTTTTTTGTTTTAAAAGATAGATATTCCCTTAATTACCCATTCCCCAGTTTTGCATAACCAACACAGTTATAATTATACACGTTTTACCTCTGTAATTACCTTGTATTTAAGCCTCAGCAGACTGCCCCCTTATTTCAGTTCTTTTGACAGACTTGCAATTTAGCCAATCAGAGCTGTCTCCATGGTAAATTCATGTGCATGAGCTCAATGTTATCTATATGAAACACATGAACTAATGCCCTCTTGTGGTGAAAAACTATCAAAATGCATTTAGATTAGAGGCGGCCTTCAAGGTCTAAGAAATTAGCATATGAACTTCCTAGGTTTAGCTTTCAACTAAGAATACCAAGAGAACAAAGCAAAATTAGCGATAAAAGTAAATTGGAAAGTTGTTTAAAATTACATGCCCTATTTGAATCATGAAAGTTTTTTTTGGACTTGACTGTCCCTTTAATGTTACACCATTGTTGAGGGTTACGGCATATATTAATACCAAGATATGTAAATTGTGTGTGAACTTCTTCTTATTTGGACAATGAAAGATCCATAAAAGTTCTGATTTTAAAGCATTAATCTGATATCCAGAAATAGAGCTAAATATTTGTATCATATCTAATAGTTGAGGTATTTCAAATTTTACATCTTTAATGAATAGGAGGAGATCATCTGCATAATAATTTAAGATTGATCTTCCCTATGGGGATTCCCTCTAGTAAAGTCCTAAATTTAATAGCTAGGGGTTCTATGGCCAAATTAAACAAAAGAGGTGAAATTGGACATCCTCGCCTTGTCCCTTTGGTTAGTTCAAAGCAGGCTGTCCTTGTTCCATTTATTAAAAGGGAGGAGGATGCTTTCCTGTACACTGATTTAATAAAATTAGGAAACTGATTTTTGAATCCGAAGCGCTCAAGAGCGGTAAATAGGTGATCCCAGAATATAGAATCAAATGCCTTTTGCGCATCTATAGAATTTATGGCAGCATTTCGCAAAGCATCACTCTTCCGCTCTCCTTTACTAAGGTTACAGCAAGAATCTAAGGGGCCGATTTATACAAGTGTGATGTAGCATACGCTGTCTGCATTTATCATTGCAATGTGAACTGCTTGTGCAATGCCGCCCCCTGCAGGTTCACGGCCAATCGGACACTAGCAGGGGGTGTCAATCAGCTCGATCGTATAGGATCGAGCGGATTGATGTCCGCAGCCTCAGAGCAGACGGACAAGTTATGGAGCAGCGGTCATTCGGAGCTTGATAATTCGGCCCCTAAGACTAAAAATATCTTACGCAAAATAGCAGAGGGATTTCCATTTGGCATAAATCCGGTTTGATCTGTATGTATCAGGGGTTAAATAAAACTTTTTAGCCTGTTAGCTAAGATACCTGTCAACAGTTTGCAATCAGAATTAAGTAGTTATATGGGCCTATAGGAGTCCATAGACAGGATTTTCCCCTTTTTTCTCAATCAAGGTTATTACTGATTTGGCAAAATATCGAGAGGGAGTTTCTTCTTTTATAAAATTACTATTGAATAGATCCGTTAATGTTGGAGCTATAACCGCTTTTAAAATTTTATAGAATTCCATCGGCAATAAATCGGGTCCTGCTGCTTTATTAAAGGGACATTATACACTCATTTTTTCTTTGCATAAATGTTTTGTAGATGATCTATTTATATAGCCCATAAAGTTTTTTTTTTTAAATAAATGTATAGTTTTGCTTATTTTTAAATAACATTGCTCTGATTTTCAGACTCCTAACCAAGCCCCAAAGTTTTATGTGAATACCGTCAGCTACCTTCTCCAGCTTGCTCCT
>NC_069507.1:96943471-96945971 GCF_027579735.1 Bombina bombina
TCAATATCTATTTGCATAGTAATCAACATTTGTAATCTTAACCATTAAAGCCTCTAAAATACAACCATGCTATATCATATAAACTTTAGAAAAGGTTTTTGGAGGTATGATATGAAACCAATCAATGATAGATTAAACCTTTGGCTGCAAGTGGAAGTTATCCATTATAGGATTGCAGTAGTATTTAATGCTGCCTAGATTATTTCATTACAATACCTAGATAGACAACTGTCCTCTATTAAATAGACAGGTGCAGTTTGTGTCTCTGCACATTCCAACCACTAGATGGCACTGCACAGATAAGTAGGGCCTACAAAGGAATATAAGAGGGTTGGTGTTTGGATCATATAACCCGATACACATAAACTGATAAAAACAAACATAAGGAGAAAAACATTTTTATATGCCAGGAAGGAGATGCATTGATAGAGACATTATACAACTATGTAGTAGACTCTTCCCTCCATTTGTATTTTAGCCATGGGGACATTAGATTGGGTAGTAGTGCTTAAAAGAGTTAGATGGCCAGGTGCCCAATATAGGACCACCTGTTTATTGCCAGATTACGAGTGGAGCACTATTTAGCCCTTTCACTTGCGCGCTAACTGCGCTAGAGGTTAACTTTTTGTGCATCGGGTTGCGCTCATATTACAAGTTGAAAGTAAAAAGTTATCGCTCGTGCGCTAACCCGATCCTTGCAAAAATCCTAAGTTTAGAATATTGCCCGCCATAACCTATTTCTCCATAGAAGTCAATGGAGAAAAAAGTCACACTCTAAAAATAATTTAATATTTCACATTTCAATGTTCTTTTCACATAGCAGAATATGTTCTATTTATTCATAAATACATATTTCTACATCTATCTTTCTCAACAACAGTTAATCAGAGCTCTGATATTGCGGTAATCATTCTAGCATCAATTGCGATTTCGCCCACACATTCGCGTTTACTTTCAACTAGTAACACAAGCGCAATTTAACTTGTGTGCAAATGAACACGAAAAACCTAATATCACTTGCACGCAAACGATAGAGATCTACTCGTAATCTGGCCCTTAGTTGGGTAAAATATAGGTCTAAAAAAAGACAGAGAAGAAAAGGCACTTTATTTATTTATTTTTTACATCTCCTATACACTGCACTGTTATATAACATTCTATTTTAGAATTTTGGTTTTTGAATTTTTCAAAAAAAATTCGAAAATATTTGTTCGAATAATAGAATGTTTATCTATGTATTCATTCAATTTTTAAATGTAATATTCAAATTCAAATGTATTTCTAGTCTACAACTGTGTTTAATAAATGTAATATTCGAATTCTACATTCGAATTTGAATGTCACATTCAAACTCGAAATAGTATTTCTAGTCTAATGCTGTGTTTTTTAAATGTAATATTCGAATTTGACTGTGACATTTGAATTTGAAATAGTATTTCTAGTCTAAAACTGTGTTTAATAAATGTAATATTTGAATTCGAATGCTCAATAATAATAATAATATTCAATAATAGAATTTTTAAGAATATTCGGTCTTAACATTCTATTATTCTTATTTCTACAATAACATTCGTTCTAACATTCGAATATAAACACATTCGCCCATCCCAAATAAAGACATTGCGGTTTCTCTTTGTGGAAAGCCGCTTGTCAAATTTCTTCCTGGCTGTCAGGCAGTGCGGCAGCCAGGTTTAATGTTTGTTCTAAGGGCTGATGTGGGCATGTGGCTCATAAATATAACAGTACAAAAAAGCACTGTATGACATGAGAGTTATGTCTTTGTCTCTTCTTTAGATCATAATAAGACAACATATCCCTTCCCTTTGCAAAATCCTTTAGGAAAAGTGGAAACTCTTTCTGTAGCCCAGTTGGCTACCATAGTTACATTGAAATACTTCAAAGGATACCAAAAAAACTAAGCAAATTTTATAGCAGAAGTATATTGAAAAGTTGTTAAAAATTATATGTTCTATCTGAATCATGAAGCAAACATTTTGGGTTTCATGCCCCTTTAAGCAAGAGTAAACACATCCATATGAAAGCTGTAAAACAGCAAAAATATTGAACCATCCAGTTTTATAGTAATTGGATAAGCAGCTATTTATATTAGTATTCAAATGTAAAAATAAAAACCTGGAAATTTAGGAGCCGAAATTCTAAATTGTAGCACGAGTGGTTCCCAAGGTCTAAGCCCTGCACTAAATAATTCACTCTCAGTATTATAAGGGCAAAAAGTAACAGGAATTCTCTTTTACAAAGCTGTATGCATAGAAACACTGTGTGTTCCCAAAAAAAGGACACTTCCATAAATGGATTTTCCCAGAAACAATAACACTTCGGTCTCTCTGCCCAAACGCACTGTAAAACAGATGTTTCTAACCATTTTTGATGCAGGCTAAAATTGTATGTGGCATTAACTTGGTAACCCACATTTGAGTTTTATTATTACTTGTTAGAATAATTCTTCACTTGAAATAATTCTTCACTTAAAATAGATGCC
>NC_069507.1:96950971-96985971 GCF_027579735.1 Bombina bombina
CCTACGAACATGTTAGCCAAATGGGAGTCTTATGTACAACGGCTGCTGGATGATCATTTTAGCAGCACGAAATGGCAGCGGACTCAAATCTTTGAGAACAGGATTTCCGGATGCAACTCAGATAGTCCCGCTACTCACCCATTGCGGTGTTACTGTCCAGAAGACGATGGAGCAAATCAGCTTAGTATGGACCTAGAGGCAGAACTTTATTTCTTTTTCTGCAATAAGATTTTCTTTTAGTGAAACATTTTCTGCAGTGTCTCTGAGGAGCCAGTGTTGCTGCGCTCTTTGCCCTTACTCGGTGTGCATGAGGACAGGTTCATGTACAGCCTCGCTGATGTCTGCTGTACGTTTCCACAGTGTCCGTCTGACTGGGAACCTGCTCCACTGTACTGCAGGGGTCTATATGCTTATGTTGGAGGGGCTGCTGCTCCATGCTTATACTGTTGATGTATACTGTATGCTTTATATATATATATATATATATATATATATACATACATACACACAGACTATATATATATATATACATACACACAGACTATATATATATATATATATATATATATATATATAGATAGATAGATATACACACACACACACATACATATATATATACATATATATATATATATATACACATACATATATACATATACATACACACATTAACAGCATCCTTATTTATATACTTGAAAGCAGTTACCCCTTCAAACGTGTATACTCTATCTATAAAAAATTCTATTTTCATTGACCCCGGTTCATAGCAGGGTCCCCTATGTCTGCTCTATGTACATATTTCCTATATGGACCCAAATGTGAGACTTGGTTAGGTTGGAGAAGCAAAATGCTGTAATATCCCAGTTCACATATCCTAATATATACTCTATACTCTTGTCCATATTGATAATATTAGCTAGTCTCTTTATTAAAACTACATTGAGAATCCCAACACGGTAGTGAGAACGCTCAGAACACAGTCGCCAAGTACTGTATATCATTTTTTCTTAAACCGATTCCCTATTTGGTTACACACTTCTTGTATTTACACTATTCCTCTTTCCTGAACTTAGAGGTAACCCCTGAGGATATCCTAAATTACCTTTCACATGTTAAGTCCGTAACTATATGTGTTTTAATAGTAATAGATGGTAAATCATAAATTGTTTACTGTTATGATCAAATATAATTGAACACCTAGGTCCAAGAGTGGCCTTCGAGATTTAGCAGTCAGCACTCTCTTGATATAGAGTCTAGACATGTTGTTCTCTTTGATTTTTATTGTGCATTATGATACTAGAACATTCTGCCAATGTAATCACAGCCTGAAGAACTTGACGATGGTTGTACACTGTAACTTATGCTTATGTCTTGTTGTACCTTTTGGAAAACAACTTTGTATGCTTGACACTCTTAATACCTCAATAAATAAATAAAAAATAGCAAAAATTATCCATTTAAAAAAAATAAAAATTTTATGGCCTATATAAATAGATCCTCTACAAAACATTTATGCAAAGAAAAAAAAGGAGTGTATAATGTCCCTTTAAGTCTGGAGTCTGCACTTCAACTTTTAACAGGAATTGAAAAGCTCACATTTTTTTATTTCATATAAAACATGTTTAAAATTACAATTTTTTTAACAATAAAGATTTTGGAGTAGACTGTTCCTTTAAATAGCACTCTTTAATATACATGACAGTGTCACACTAAGCCTGAGTGTCACCATTTAAATGCAACAAGAATGCTGGGAATTATAGTTCCCATGTGCAGTAGCATAGAGGAGACAAGACAGGCCACCTGCAGTTACTAGGCATTAGAGAAGAAGCTTCCAGCTTCAAAACAATGGTAATAGCCGCTAGCATAAGCCTTCTTGCAAACACTGCTCTGTCCATTTCTAAAATCAAGAATTGATTTGCTTCACTCCATATAAAACAAAAAGGTTACAGTTACCAAGTTCTTAATTGGCTGCAAGTCAAACTATTTAACACAGGAAGGGTGGAATAGTGAACTTCTTGTGATATAAAACTAATTTTATTTAAGTGTAAGCTTTTAAATCACATATTGTACATGCTAATTTAGAATTGTGAATCTTTCATTCCAAAAATGTTATCGGATATATTTGAATGTGTAACTTTTAAAACTCCTTAAAGAAGTTTCTATTTCAAATATGAAAGAGAAGCAGTTGAACAGGATTTATTTTTTTGAGAGAGCATGGTTTAAGTTAAAGGACCATCAAATACAGTAGAATTGTGTAATCCATGAAATAGCATATACACAGGGAAAAAAAAATCTATTCGGCCTTAAAAATGCAAACATATTTCAAAATTTCCTTACATATACCGGCCAACTGCATCATGTGACAACCATTAGCCAATCACAGGCTCATATAAATCTAAACTGTGAACTCTTGCACATGCTCAGTAGCAGCTGGTGCCTGAGAAAGTGTACGTATAACCAGACTGTGCACATTTTTGTAATTTGAGTAAATTTAAAGTTTGTTTAAAAATGCATGGAACAAAAGTTTAATTTTAACTGTGTCCCTTTAAGTAAAACTGATTAAAATGTGCAATTAACAGGAAGTACATTTGTATGCAACTGATACCTATGTATCTGTTGCTCATTGGATTATAGCAAAAACTGTCACAAAACTTTTGCTTATTCAGCAGAGGTACTTTTTTTTAAAAATAATGTACTGTGCTACATTTAAAAATACTACCAGGAACCTTTTTTGAGCACAATGACCCCTTTAAAACTGATGCGTGATGGCTATTTCTGACGAAAATCCATTGCCTTAAAAAATGCATATGCTACACAGAACAATAATCCTTACAATGCATACAAAAATTATTTCTAAGGGGAGGTCAATTTCCATGAAAGATCATTGCGGGTCTTGAATTGCCATGTAAGAACTCTGTTCATAGTTTTCATCTCTGCTGGAATCAGTCGAGGAAGTTTCCACTGGGCTAAATAAAGCAAACCATATGTGTGAAATTACTGAGCTCAGCAACAGTGGGGTCATCCTTGTATTTGCCAGAATGAAGAACTGTATTTAGTTTGTATATTGTATAAATTAAAGGGACATTAAATTGCTGTGCACAGCTACAAAAGAATTGTTACTACTCACTATATTATTGGATATCATCCTGTTCCTGTAGCTCTTTACAAATCAGTTCTCCAGTTTTAAAAGATTAAAGGGACATTATACACTAGATTTTTCTTTGCAGAATTGTTTTGTAGATGATCCATTTATATAGCCCAAACAGGTTTTGCTTTTAAAAATGTTTATAATTGTTTTGCTTATTTTTAAATAACATTGTGCAGATTTTAACCAAGCCCCAAAGTTTTAGGAATATACTGATGTATTCCAGCTTGCTCCTGTTTGTGTAAAAGGTCTTTTCATATGCAGAGGAAGGGGGGAGGGGGTGTCTGCTTTAAAGGGACAGTCTAGTATAAATTAAACTTTCATTATTCAGATTGGACTTGTAATTTTAATCAACTTTCCAATTTACTTTTATTATCAAATTTGCTTTTTTCTCTTGGTATTCTTAGTTTAAACTAAACCTAGGTAGGCTCATATGCTAATTTCTAAGCCTTTGAGGGCTGCCTCTTATCACATGCTTTTAAATCTCTTTTCAAAACAAAGAGACAGAAAGTACATGTGGGCCATATAGATAACACTGTGTTCAGGCACAGGGAGTTATTTAAGATCTAGCACAAGACAATGTTAAATTTAAGACGATAGATAATAAACAGTCACAGTCATGTGATCAGGGGGCTGGAAGAAGGTTCTTAGATACAAGGTAATCACAGAGGTAAATAGTGCATTAATATAACTGTGTTGGTTATGCATAACTGGGGAATGGGTAATAAAGGGATTATCTATCTTTTAAAACAATAACAATTCTATGGTAGACTGTCCCTTTAACTGGGTGTTTCAGTCAACTTAATCTAAAGTGCTAAACTGGGAGCTTCTAAGTAAGTTTTTAAAAGGTTTCATACTGGATTTTTAGATCAGCATCTGTGCATATTATTCTTTATAGTAGTGTCTACTGCATACAGTTATATGAAAATTGGTGTATACTGTCCCTTTAAAGGTACTGGGGGATGCCATCTTGGAGCTCAGTTATTTTCACAACCTGTCACATAACCAGTGCACACTCACAGATACATCAAATGAGATTTACATTTTTTACACAGTTTTACAGTTACACAAAATATATTTTAAAAAGCCCTCAACAATATAATATAGCAATGCCGCCACTGCAAAAATGTACAGCTCCTGCTCTGTATCATGCACCCTAACCTGAATCACATGATACAGCTGTAAAAAGCAGGTAATATTACTGATCTGTGAGTGTGCGCTGCTTATGTCACAGGCTGTGAGAATACCTGAGTTTCAAGATGGCAGCTCCCAGTACAAAAAAGTTGGAGCTTCGGTATCTGGCACCTTTAACCCCTTAGTGACCGGACCATTTTTCAATTCTCTTACCGTCAAGGACCAGGGCTCCTTCTGCGGTGTTTGTGTTTAGCTGTAATTTTCCTCTTACTCATTTACTGTACTGTATTTACAGTTTTTCTCAACATTAAATTGACTTTCTAAAGATACCTTTATTTTCATCATATCTTATAAATTTCTATAAAAAAAATTATAAAATATGATGGGGAAAAAAATGTACTAACCGCCAAAATCTGTTACACATCTACAACCACCAAAAAACACCCATGCTAAATAGTTTCTAAATTTTGTCCTGAGTTTAGAAATACCCAATGTTTACATGTTTTTTGCAAGTTATAGGGCAATAAGTACAAGTAGCACTTTGCTATTTCCAAACCATTTTTTGTTTTCCAAAATTAGCGATAGTTACATTGGAACACTGATATCTGTCAAGAATCCCTGAATAACCATTCACATGTATATATATATATATATATATATATATATATATATATATATATATATATATATATATATATATATATATATATATATATATATATATTTAGTAGACAACCCACAGTATTGATCTAGGCTTATTTTGGTATATTTCATGCCACCATTTCACCACCAAATGCGATCAAATTTTAAAAAAAAATTCACTTTTTCACAAACGTTAGGTTTCTCGCTAAAATTATTTACAGATTGTGCAATTATGGCACAAATGGTTGTAAATGCTTCTCTGGGATCCCCTTTGTTCAGAAATAGCAGACATATATGGCTTTGACATTGCTTTTTGGTAATTAGAAGGACCCTAAATGCCGCTATGCAGCACACTTGTATTATGGCCAGCAGTGAAGGGGTTAATTAGGTAGCTTGTAGGGTTAATTTTAGCTTTAGTGTAGAGATCAGCCTCCCACCTTACACATCCCACCCATGAGCCCTCCCAAACAGCTCTCTTCCCTCCCCCACCCCACAATTGTCACCACTGGCAGATTTTTTTATATACATATAAATAGTTTCTGCAGTATAGATTCCCCTCTAACCTCCAACGTCCCCCCAAACAGCTCTCTAAAGCTCCCCCCTCTTCCTATTTGTGGCCATCTTAGGTACTGGCAGCTGTCTGTACCCAGTTTCTAATAAAATTTGCAAATTTTTTATTTTATTATTTAAAACCCCATTTTCCCATAGTGTAGCTGCCCTCCTCAATATCCTACCGCCCTCCCCCTCCCAGATCCCTTTCCCAACAATTATTCCCCTCTTCCTCTCCCTCTATTCCTTGTGATTGTGTGCACACTGCACTGTGTAGCGGGCGTGCACACTCTCGCCTACCTCGACGCACTCCCGGAACAGCGGCCGGAACTACTCCAGAGATGGGCTGCCCCACCCGCCTCCCTGCTATGGCTCCCACCCACCAACGATTGGCACCTTTGCTGGCTGATGCAGAGAGGGCCACAGAGTGTCTCTCTCTGCATCAGTGGGTAAAAAAAGGGTATTGCAGGATGCCTCAATATCGAGGCACCACTGCAATACCCTGAAATCGTCTAGAAGCGATCAGGATCGCTTCCAGCGCTTAAAACCCCAGAGGGTCATTAAGGGGTTAAATTATTTAAACAGGAGACAGGATTTGAAGACAGCTACAGGAACAGGATGACATGCAATAACTAAGTGAGCAGAAACCATTTCACGGTAGTTGTGCCCAGCAGTTTAATGTCCATTTTAAGCAGTTGCTCTATGGGGTTAATTTATCATCCTCTTCAGCAGGCTTTCGCATGCCTCCGACTGATGGTTCTCACAAGAGAACCTGCACACCATATTTAACAAGCAGCGGTCATTAGACCACTGCTTCCCTACCCTTTCGCCACGTTTAGGTGGCGAATTTTAATCTCCCCGGTCTCGTCCGACTGGGGAGATTGACAGCTCATGCCCGCGCGTGATTGGCTGTACGTGGGCAGGGGGCGAGACTGCACACAAGCGCAAAATAGCGCTTGTGTGCAATGCTGAATTTCGCCAGGGAAATTCAGCCTGCCAGAGGCGAGCTGCGGCAGACAGGGGCACGTATATGAGCCCCTGTCCACCGCAGCTTGATGAATCGACCTCTATATAATCATATAGGGTAATATAAATCAGCTGTCGCTAACCAGTGGTCTGTGGACCACTGGTGGTCCACGAGAAGATGTTGGTGGTCCTTGACGCCATCAAGCAGGAATTAATCTCCTCTGATGGTGTCATCCCCATCGTCCTGTAACTCCCTACAGTGCCTGGCTGGACATCAGTGAAAACCGACACACACACACACACTATAGAGGTTTGTACCTTTTTTAAAAAACAAAATCATGTTTTGAGTTTAGTGGTCCCTGAGGTCCGAAAGGTTGGCGACCCCTGATATAAATAATGCATTAGAATACCCAAAGGTTAAGAACATTTACAACTGTCAGCTTTATAGAAAAATAGATATGGTTTTGCTTGTGACTAAATATATCCAAAAGGACCATTAAATACAATAGAACTGCATAATCAACAAATGCATGGTAAAGCAATAGCAATTTCTCTGAATGTCAAATGAGCAGTAGAAATAAATCTTCCCTTTTCTTGCCCCCTGTATCATGTGACAGCCACTAGCGAATCACGTACATTGTGAACTCTTGCACATGCTCAGAAGGAGCCTCAGAAAGTCCATATAAAAAGACAATTTAATGCTGGAAGTGAATTAGAAAATGTTTTTTTTTTTGTTTTTTTAAATTGCATGCTCTGTTTAATCATGAATGTTTAATTTTTATTTTAGTGTCCCTTTAAAAGAAAAAAAAAATATTATAATGCCCATTTAATTGTGTTTAGTAATTAACAAAAACAGACTTTTCTTTCCCAAAACTGAACAGATGAAGTGAAACATAATTTTGCAGTATTTATCAAATATACTCAAAATCCCTTTGGCTAAATATTGGAAACTGTTTTGTGCACTTTGTTCAAATAACTCACCAGGTCAAAGACCAAAGCAAGTTACTGCATGATGTAAGCACAAATTTAGATCACAAGCATTATAATTACTTCACAAGACAGAAAACATATTTAGTCTCTAGGGCTGTCTAACCCCAGCCCTCAACAGCTAAAGGCTTTCTGGGAAAAGATCAGTATATCAGTAACACTGAGCCTTTAATGTAACCATTTTAACTGAAGCAGGAAAAGGCTGATGGGTGTCTTACACATTTACAGAAAAGAAAAAAACTACAGCATTCATTTTGACAGTGATAAAGCATTGACAGTTTACCAGATTGGACTTAAAGGAATACTGAACGCAAACAACCCAATTTATTTTCTTATGTGATTCAGAAAGAGCAGGCAATTTTAAGCAACTTTCTAATTATCAATGTTTCATAGTTCTCTTGGTATCTTTATTTTTAAAAGCAGGAATGTAAGCTTAGCAGCCGGCCCATCTTTGGTTCAGCACCTGGGTACAGTTTGGTGATTTAGTGGCTAAATGTACCCACCAATTAGCAAGCGCTATTCAGAGTGCTGAACCAAAAATGGACCGGCTCGTAAGAAAAATTGATAATAGGAGTAAATTAGAAAGTTGCTTAAAATTGCATGCTCTATCTGAATGAAAAAATGGGTTCAATGTCCCTTTAAATGGACATAAAACCCAATTCAGATAGAGCAAACCATTTTAAACAACTTCCTAATGTATTTATAATTCATTTTGCTTCATTCTCTTAGTATCCTTTATTGAAGGAGCAACAATGCACTACTTAGAGCTAGTTGAACAAATCAGTAAGTCACTGATAAGAGGTATATATGTGCAGCCACCAATCAGCAGCTAGTTTCCAGCTCCAGAACCTTCCTAGGTATGATTTTCATCAAAGGATACTAAGAAAACAAAGCAAAAATAGATAATAGAAGTAAATTAGTAAAAGTTGTTTGAAATTGTATGCTCTGCTTTAGGGGTTTTCAAACCTGTCCTCATGCCTTCCTAAAAGGCCAGATTTTCAGGATTACCTTGGGTGAGAGCTGATTATTTCACCTGAGCCTCAATTCAGATATCTTGAAAAAACTGAGTTTTTTTGGGGGGCCCTCAAAGTTAACTAAGTAGTAAGCAATAGTAATAATATACATGCTGCTTTGTATAATGATTTTGAATAGATAGATAGATAAAACAGACAGACAAATAGATAATATTAGACATTATTACACATTCTGCACAGGCCTATGTATAAACTGTCTGCTATGGGGCCCCCTGCACTTTGGCGCTGGTGCCACAGCACCTGCTGCACCAATGGTAGTTCCGCCCCTGGGACAAAACAATTTTCTGAATGGCCGCATCAACCATGACACAGTTTGGAAAACTCTGCTGCATCCAGCATGGGCAGACATCTTAATCTCTCCTGTCTCTCTTAAAATATAAATTAGAGGAAGAGCAAGCAAATAAATAAGAAATTAAATTGCAAAGTTGTTTCAGTAATCATAATTAAACATTTTATAGGAAGTTCAAATATTTAGTTTAAGGTCCATTTAAAGGGACATTGGAAGTAACAATCACCCTGGGTGGTGCTTGTTGATTGGTGTCTAAATGTAACCAATTAGCAAGCGCTACCCAGAGGTCTGAACCAAAAATGGGACGGCTCCTTAGATTCCTGGGGCGCGATCACATATACGGCGCATGTTTCGGCGCAAGCGTGGGAACCCGCGCCGCCCATAATTTCACCTCGTACATCGGGGTATTACATATACTGCTCCGCTATATGCTAAACTGGCGTAAGTAGGACAAACTAGCGATCTTCTGAAATGTGCGCAAATAAACATTTTAGTTGTCGCAAGTAACTTACGCCAGTATTTTGTCCACGGAAAGTGTCAATAAAGAGTAGTTTTATGCAAATTAGGCTAACACTCGTAAAAATGAACCGCGATTTCATATAAAATGCGACACATAATTGCACTATTCAAAATTTATATATAAACCCATGCGCCACCATTTTTCTTCAGTGTGTTTGGATGGTTCGTTGAGCTACAGCACACTACACTGGAGTGGAGGATTAGTCAGAGTAGAGAGAGAGGTGCAAACAGAGCAGTTAGTTAGATCGCATTGTTGTTTGATTAAGCTTGTACACATATTTTTACATATTGCACACATTTTGCATACATACATATACACAAACACCACTCTTTTTTTCCTAACACCTGACACATTTTATTTGAATTTCACAGTGTGATAGGCTGAGTGTTTAGTTTTGATTGTGTGTGATTGAACTGGGAGTGAGTGTGTGTGTAGTGTGATTTAGTGTGAGGATGGCAAGGAGAGGTAGGGAGGAGGGGAGAGGAGTGGCAGGGAGAGGAGAATTGTAGAGGACAGGAGGAGCAGTGGGGTCCCCGTTAGGGAGTAAGTGGAGTGGGGAGAGGGAGAGCTAGAAGGGATCATGGGAGGGGAGATGCCCGAGAGCCCCAGAGAGCAGGCACATCTAGGAGAGGGATAGAGGGTGCACATGTGGACAGAAGGGGGGGGGGGGGGGGAAGAGGATAGGGAGGAACCCACACCAGGGACATCACAGGGAGGAAGCAAGGTGTCCATGGAGGATGAGAGGCTGAGATGTCCCAACTTCTCATTTGAGGAAAATGTTGCCCTAGTCCAGGCCATCATGGACAATAACAGTGCCCTCTTCGGGCAGGAGAAGGGCAAAGGCATTGCCAAAAGGAGAAAAACAGCATGGTTGGCGGTAGAGGATGCCGTCAATACAGTGTGGCCCCGCACAGGAGGACTGTTGAGGGCCTGAAAAAGCGGTGGAATGACTGCAAGAGGCGGGTCAAAGAAAAGATGGGGCAGGAAGCTATGCACCAGAGGGGAACAGGTGGTGGTCCATCCCTGGATATGGAGTATAACACCTGGTAGGAGATGATACGCAGGTCCCCGAGTATCACAGCAGTCCGTGGACTTCCAGGGGCTTGTGACTCAGGGAGGGGCTGCAACCACAGCACATCATGCTGGTGAGTAACATCCCACACACCAGTATTATATGTATTTGAGATATAACACCCTTTAATATCACACATTCATGTAAACAATGAGGAGCATGGTATTTGGCCTACTAGCAAAAACATCTACAATTATATTTGACATTAATGCTACTTAACACAATGCAATTCATGATATAAGGTGGAATAGTGCAATACTTACATGTCTTAGATAACACATTTTATAGAGTTTGACATGAGAATCAGTATAGGCCCTATTATGTATCAATGTATATTGTATGCCCACGTGGACATATATCTGACATTACTAATCCATCTCATCCTTTGACTGCTTCACAGAACCTCCTGTCACAAGGATGCAAACATCCATGCCACCACCACTACCCTTCAGGCAACCACAAGAACAGTATGCTCCCAGTCATGAGCATGGCTGGATGGCTTCAGTTGAGGACCCGGGAGTGATGCCACCACCATTGCCATATGACCCCTGGCAAGATTCCTGGCCAGAGGAATATCCTCCCTTTGGCTTTGAGGGTCCATGTATTTACCCCCCCCCCCACAACACAATCTCATGGCAGTCAGGGATTTTACCCACACACAATGTCACAGGAAGTTCCAATTTGACAGGCTGAGTGGTCACACACTCGTCATCATTGGGACTATCAACCAACCATACGAGCTCCACCATCCTCAGCAATTGGACGAGCTCCACCATTGGCAGATGGAAATAGAGCAGATTCTACAGCTGCCCCACATGAACCATCAGTTGAAGCTGGCCCACCACCACATGAACCATCAGTTGAAGCTGGCCCACCACCACATGAACCAGCAGTTGAAGCTGGCCCACCACCACCTGAACCAGCAGTTGAAGCTGGCCCACCACCACCTGAACCAGCAGTTGAAGCTGGCCCACCACCACATGAACCAGCAATTGAAGCTGGCCCACCACCACATGAACCAGCAGTTGAAGCTGGCCCACCACCACATGAACCAGCAGTTGAAGCTGGCCCACCACCACATGAACCAGCAGTTGAAGCTGGCCCACCACCACATGAACCAGCAGTTGAAGCTGGCCCACCACCACATGAACCAGCAGTTGAAGCTGGCCCACCACCACATGAACCAGCAGTTGAAGCTGGCCCACCACCACATGAACCAGCAGTTGAAGCTGGCCCTGCACCACATGAACCAGCAGTTGAAGCTGGCCCTGCACCTCAAACAACAGCAGATGCAGGTGACCCTGCCCCACAAGCACCTAGAAGCCCTGCTGCTCAAGAGCCTGTGGATGCATTGTAATCACCCCTGGGTGAGGAATACATTGCATTCCAGAGGAACCTCATAACAAGCACGGAGAATATACAAAGAGGCCAAGAGAGATTCTTCAGGAACCATGAAAGGTTCATCAGGAGCCAAGAGAAGAGACAACAACGTAGCATAGAGCTACAGAGGGACATGGCAGCATTGTTAAGAGCAAGTATTCATAACCAATCACAGATGATGCGAATTCTGTCTGATAAGCAGATGTAGATGGACAATAGATGGAGAGAACAAAATCAACTCTTGGGTGTGTTGGTTGAGCACTTTACACACCAGCAGGACACTGCCTCCAGCCTATCATCTGTGACCAGCACACCAGCAGAATCTTCTCAAACCAGGAGAACAAGGCACTACATTCACCTCAGCTCCCTCATCCAAGAAGCCAAAAAATAAATAAATATTCTTATAGTTCACCATAAATCTTGCCCTCTGTTATTTACCATATAATTGTCATCCACATCCATGTGAGGTGTATTTTAGTACACTAATATTGTTAAAACATATAATAAGACCTGTGTGGAAATGGCAAAAAAAGGTTATATTATCATGTTTATGACATAGTCTTGTACTATAACTCACATCCACAATAGTTGTTTCTGAAGGGTACATATAGTAATATTCACTTATAAGATGTAAATCAATGTATCTCACATCCAATATTAATTGACACATTGGTATATATAGTAGTGATGTTACTGATAGGGTGGGCATTATCAGGTGTTTTAAGCCTGCAGGTGAGAGGTTGTGGTGTCTGTGATTGGTTTGACACAATTGCAAAGAGGCAGCCTTCAAGAAGGTCTTAGAAATTATCATATGAGCCATCCTAGGTTTTGCTTTCAACTAAGAATACCAAAAGAACAAAGCAAGTGTTAGAATTAAATCTGAAATTAGTTTGAAATAACATGCCCTATTTAAAACAAGAAGGTTTTCTTTGGACTTGACTGTCCCTTTATATATTTTGGCATCAATGCCAAGCTGTGTTAGCATTAGAATAAATTATACTCCAGTGGGTTCTAAAGAGATGAAGGTAATACAATTATGATTTCCCATTGTTCTCTCCTCCAAGTATTGTTGATTGTTTTGAGAAGAAATTTAAAGTAAATAAGCAAGTACATCTCCACAATGTGATAAAGTACCTACAAGCTTAATCCATTTGATTATGTTGTAGCTTCAAACTATTTCAAATACACAAATAAACCTTAAAAAAACAATATCATAGTATACTGTCCCTTTAACCTTGAGATGCTGCTTAAATGTATGTGTTTGTTAAGGCTTCCAGGGAGATACATTGCTTTTTTAGTCAGTGCAAGGGTTGCTGCGCCTGCAATATGTGGCGAGATGAGAATGGAGTAGATTTTCTGAATTCTGCACGTGTAAGTCCTTCCGCTGTATATTGGATACCAAATTGCGCGGCTGTTCTATGTTAGTCTATGGGTACAAAAAATAAGTCCGAAGGGTGAAATATACGCGCGGAACTTGTATGCTACGCCCTATATGCAATACCCAAATCGCGTAAAATCTGGCGGCGGAGGATTTTGCGGGCGACGCTGCATATGTAATAGAGGCCCTGCTTTTTCAAATAAAGATACAAAGCGAACAAAGAAAATTTGATAATAGGAGTAAATGAGATAGTTGATTAAAATTGTATGCTCTATCGTAATCATTAAAGAAAAAATGTGGGTTTTATAGCCCTTTAACATGCTGAAATCCAATGCCACTATCCGCAACAAACCCTAAATTATAAGATATAATAGATAGAATCTGTTATTTAAATTTGAATCAAACAAGGGTACATAGCGCCAATGCACTTTTATTTGCAAAATATTCATCCTTTAAGCTGGAAAAAAAGCTTATTTTCTCAAAATGTTCTCAAAAAACAAAATACAGTAATTTTTGCAAAATGCAAAACAAAATATAGGATTATGAAGCTAAGGCTTTCCGTGATACCCCAAAGCAAATGGTGGGTGGCTCTCTATTTATTTATTTTTTTACTTATGTTTAGTATCATAATTTAAATTTATAAAGGTTTATGTTACAAAGACATGAACGGTTTCTGAGAATAATAGCTAATTGAAATAACATGTATACACATTTTATGCAATTACAAGGGTACCTTGAGGGAAAAGGCCTACTCGTTATTCTCTACTGATCGTTTGCTGGCTGTGTATTTGAATTTAAAATAGTATTTGGCAAAGGTCTTATTTTACAATCTGTTCTCTTGGGATTGCTGTTCGTGGAAAAAAAAAATCTGCTTTAATCAGACAGACACTGTGCACATACTTTATTCATTAATATGTGTGTAAGCATGTATGATAAATACTATAGTGTATATATATATATATATATACACACACACACATACATACACACACACACTATCTATATATATATATATATATATATATATTATATATATATATTATATACACACACACACACAGAAGTGCACTCACAGGAACGAACAACTGGCTCAATATCATTGTTAGACTGTTCTCTGGCGATTTACGTTCAGCTTTTTAGCCCAGTAATGCTTTTTTATACACACACATTTTATATATATATATATATATATATATATATATGTGTATGTATATATTATTATTCTTCATTTATAAAGATAAAAGTACAGTACAATACAATATAAAAGACATCAGACAAAGTTTAACAAACAAATACAGGGGGAATTGAGGGCCCTGTTTCCGTGGGAACTTACAATCTAGATGGGTAGGAGGGTGAGAAACAGGAAGTGAAGACTGCAAAGGTGAGAATGATGTTAGTGTGGAGTTAGATGAGGGCAACTATTAGGCAAGTGGAATTCATTTGTTACTGATTTGGAGATAGGTTTCCTGAACAAAAGGGTCTTTAGGGAGCGTTTAAAGGAGGAAAGGTTAGGGGAAAGTCTGACAGCTCGAGGAAGTGCGTTCCAGATGGTTTGTGCCGCACAAGAGAAGTCCAGTAGTCTAGCTTGGGAGGAGGTGATGGTAGAAGATTCAAGGAGCAGGTCATTGTTGGATCTTAGGGGGCGGGCTGGAGTATATTTGTTTAAAGAGTGGGGACAGGTAGGGGGGGCTGCGATGGTAAGGGCTTTGTACGTCAGGGTGAGAATTTTGAATTTAATTCTGCTGTGAATGGGGAGCTAGTGAAGGGACTCGCAGGAAGGTGCAGCAGATACAGAGCGTCGGGAGAGGTGGATTAGTCTAGCAGAGACATTTAGGATGGATTGAAGAGGGGAGAGGCGGGAGAGAAGAAGGCCAGTAAGTAGGTTATTACAGTAGTCAAGTCGGGAAATTACCAGGGAGTGAATTAGCTGTTTAGTAGTTTCAGCACTCAGAAACAGACGAATTTTGGAGATATTGCGTAGGTGGTTGTGACAGAATGAAGAGAGCAATTGGATGTGAGGTATGAAGGACAGATTGGAGTCAAGTGTAACACCTAGGCAGTGGACTTTGGGTGATGGGGGATAGTGGTGTCACCAAAAGTGATTGAAAAGTTAGAAACTGGGGTAGAATTAGAGGGGGGATTAGAAGATCATCAGTCTTGGACATGTTGATTTTTAGGTGGTAAGAGGCCATCCAAGAAGAAATGCCAGATAAGCAGACACTGATGTGAGAAAGGACAGAAGGAGAGAGTGAAGGGGTGAAGCGCCAACCAGCGTGAAACGCATCAGATGACGTCATTTTTGCCTGTGTCTGTCAGCAATTCGTGAGTTTGTCAATGCACAATTTATGTGTGGACTTTTAACGTATACCCAATAAATGCTTCTATTACTGTTTTTCATAATTGCTGTGCATAGTGTTGTATCCTAGCCTATACTGTTTTATAACATTATCGTTCATCGATATCTAGCTTTTGGAGTTTTTTCTTCTTTCTGATATAATTTGCAGTGGACTGCCTAAGGGAGTAATCCCCACGCCAAGTGACGGATCCCCGGATGCACTACCTGTTTTACGCTGTGTGGACGACAGCGTGTTAAACTCCTAAGCTAAGTAAATCAACCAATACCTTACCTTGAACCTATGTGCTTATATATATATATATATATATATATATATATATATATATATATATATATATATATATATATATATATATATATATATATATATATATATATATATATATATATATATGCCACAGGTCATCTCGTTACTACCAGTTATATTTTTAGGGGGGAAAAGGACAGCACCTAAAGGTTTGCATTTTTTTTTTAAAAAAATTCTTTAATTATACTTGTTTAAATATTGAAGAAATCCATGAAAAGTTATTGTTTTTTAGAAAAGTAGCGACTGCTGCCATGTTGTAATCTAGGTTATCATAGGTTAAAAGGCAACATAAGCATGAAATAAAACAAACCATGTGCATATAGAGCATCATCACAGAGGTGTAGAGACCCTCAATCACAACCCACAATAAATACAGGGAGGTGACACCATTTATTTGAAGAGGCAATACTACTATTTCAAATGAGTGATCTTAAGTCTTTCCAGCTCCAAGGTGTTTGTTATAATCATAATAAATACCTAACCGATTTTTTTTTTTTTTTTTTAAGAGTCTTGTGACCAAAACCCTAACCATAGAAATATACAACGATAAAAACTTAATTTGTAAGCAGGGGTCCCATATTTCCAATACGATGACTGATGTTCTTATAGCTGCCAAGTGATAAGTGTCCTTGCATTGTCTTTTTACTATGCAATTGTTGATTATGCAGTCTTGTTGTATTTCATGGTTATTTAAAATGTAATAAAACTCAATAATATATCTCAGGGCTTATGTCTTAATCCCAAGGGCTGTTTGCATGGTTGGGACAGTGGCAGAATTCTTATTGTCAAACAATGAGAAAGTTCACATATTTGGATGGGGGCGGTAACAATCCTCTGCTATTTAGCTCCTTTTAAGTCATCTACCGCAGGATGAAAGACTTCACTAATATTTAGGATGTCAGTACAGAAATGATAAAACGAACTGAATACTTAATCTTTTCTTTATGTATAGTCATAAGTATAGTTACTCTTCATGTATAGGGTTCCAGTGTTATACACCTTAAACACACACAGTGCAATGCAACATGTGTTTGTTTTAAACAAGCCATTGAGAACACGTCATAAATGTGATAAATTCCAACAGAAATGTTCCCGTTGTCTTCATTTAAACTTATGGGTGCCTCATGTGAACTATAGATATGCTGTCCATTTTGAGTTTGTTTTTGTTTTTTGTTAGTTCAGTTCTGTCACAGAGCATAAAAACATAACTTCAGCATAAAAAAAAAACATTTTACAATGTGTCAATAGTGTCAAACATACTGCAGCTAAACAAAACAGCCCTGGATATATGTGTGGAGAAATAAAAATCAGATGAAAAAAATGAATATACATACATACACAAAAATGAATACACACACACAACAAGAATGAGTAGTAGCCCAAAGAAATATGAAGCAAGTTCAAACTATTTGTATGGGTTGTGGTTTCAATTATCAAAAATAGCTATTTCAAATATAAACCCACAGAAGCAATTTCCCATATATTCTATACTCTGCAGTTGGTATAGCAAGTCATTGGAAAAAACATTAAGGGGAAACCAACTATACAGTACACAGTCCCTTTACATATAAAGGGTTTCCCCTTTAAATGAGACCCAACACCATACTTTTTTAGAAGCGAATAAGACTCCTCCCCTTCCGGTACATTTTCTTAATTTATAGGCGTTGTATAAATTGAAGGGAAGTTTGGTGAGAGATAAGAATACAGAATTAAAGGGTCTAGTATAAATTAAACTTTCATTATTCAGATAAGACTTAATTTTAATCAACTTTCCAATTTACTTTTATCATCAAATGTGCTTTTTTCTCTTGGTATTCTTAGTTTAAACTAAACATAGGTAGGCTCATATGCTAATTTCTAAGCCTTTGAGGGCTGCCTCTTATCACATGCTTTTTAAATCTCTTTTCAACACAAAGAGACAGAAAGTACAGGTGGGCCATATAGATAACACTGTGTTCAGGCACAGGGGGTTATTTAAGATTTAGCACAAAACAATGCTAACTGCAAGACAATAGATAATAAACAGTCACAGTCATGTGATCAGGGGGCTGGAAGAAGGTTCCTAGATACAAGGTAATCACAGAAGTAAAAAGTATATTAATATAACTGTGTTGGTTATGCAGAACTGGGGAATGGGTAATAAAGGGATTATCTATCTTTTAAAACAATAACAATTCTATGGTAGACTGTCCCTTTAAGCCGAGATACAGAAACTGTGGTAAGATGTTATTTATATTTGTCTTGGATAACCCTTATAATACTCACCATGAAAGGCATACCAGGCAGAAAAAGAAAAGATCCCACGTAAAATAAGACTCAAAAAGTATACTTTATTTAGAATCTAACTTCAGCAAAAGCACAGACAAGCAACTTATAGTGCTAAAGAGACGTAGGATTAGTTTTCCAACACCACTGCCTTATATCTGTCATCAAAAGAGATGTGTTAAGCTACCCAAAAAGAGGAGACAACCCTTGTAGAATGAGCCTAAATCCTTGTGGAATGGGTATCTTTTGACACCGACCTTTGAAATTTGACACAATCTGTTGGCTTATATTTAAAAAACACTTTTATGCTTTAAAAAAAAAAATGTTTCTACATTGGCAAAACCTAGTAAGAGGTCTCAATAAAGCATGAAATATTTATTTCATCTCAGTGTGCAGCTGACCCCAGGTATAACTGTGAGGCTGAAGTCTCTACAAAATCTAGTCACTGCTCCTTCTAGCTGCTGTTCAGATGAGAACATAAAATAACGGACATTTCTCATGGTGTTCCTTTTTAAAATGTGACCCTCAAATGTCTAAATAGAAACAACAGATTTAAGAATGGTCTTTCTAAAGTCATCTGCTAGTTGGACAGACCTGCTGGTCAAGAGGGTCGATACATTTTTGAAGGCAGTAAAAATCCCAGTTAGACACAACAAGAAAAGCAAGTTCTTTTGAAAATAAAATTCTATGAAAAGAATAATTTAACTGCAGTTATTTTGAGGTTATGAAGCCCTAAAGTTCTCAGTGGTTAAACACAAGGTGTGACATGGCATTCTTATTTTAAACTTTAACAATTCAGATACAGCATGCAATAAAAATAAAAAATAAACTTTCTAAATCATTTCCATTATCAAAATGTGCAGTTTTTTTATATGCAAACTTTAAGACGAACTAGCACCCACTATGCATGTGCCAGAGTTCACAGTATAAATGTATAAGTCTTTGTGATTGGCTAATGACTGTCATACGATATGGAATTAAAAATTGTCAGAAAAAAAACAAACTACTCATTTGAAATTCACAGATAGGGGTCAATTTATCAAGCTGCATATACGCGCCCCTGCCTGCCGCATTTGCATCTGGTGGGCTGAATTCCACTGCCATAATTCAGCATTGCACACGAGCGCTATTTTGCACTTGCGTGCAATCCCGCCCCCTAGCTATCAGTCTCCCCAGTCGGGCGAGACCAGGGAGGTTGAAAGGTTAGGGAAGCAGCGATCTGATGATCGCTGCTTGTTAAATACGGACTGCAGGTTATCTTGTGAGAACCTGCAGTCGTAGGCAGATGAAGCCTGCCAAAGGGGTTGATAAATCGACCCTAAGGACCCGATTCTCAAGAGCTATTTGGTCTGGTGAGTTTCTAGGTCTCTGTCAGTATTACTAAGCCCCTCTGAGATTGTTTTAAAGGAAACTTTTACCTTAGGAACGATTTATCTCATTCAGGTGAGTTCAATTTTCTGTATGTAAACTAGAGACATATACTTTACAATACAGTGCTCAGTAAAATAAGATGAGGTATTTCTCTCCATGTCGGCGAGTTTTTGAGAATGGAACCCTAAGCATTTCTATAAAGAAAAAAAGAAAATAATGTTAAAAAGCAGTTCTGTGTTGTATACACCTGTTTCGACAGCTGCAGAGTATATAATGTACGAGAATGTGCCTCTTTATGCTTATTTTAATATATGAAATAGCTGGTTTTGATCTTTGAAACCACAACATATTAAAATGGATTGAGCCTGCAGGGAAATCCGATCTCCTTGTTTTATCACTTTCTGTACACACATTTGTCTGCATACTAAAGCCCAATAATTAGAGAGAACAACTGAAAATTAAAATTGTATTACTTATCTCTCCCAACCTCTACTGGGAGTGTAATTTCTTTTAATTATTTATTTATTTATAAAATATTTTACCAGGAAGGATACATTGAGATTTCTCTCGTTTTCAAGTATGTCCTCGGTCCACAAAACATTGCATTGATACAATAGGGTACAATAAAATACAAAAACAATACTAGTAATACATAATATATACAAAATTTAACATAGAACAGGAAATATATAATCAACCATGACAGGTGCATTCTGTTTTGAGATATGTAGAGAGGGATCTCTTAAAGGATTTTAGGCTTGGGGAAGGTTTGAAAGTGTGCGGGAGGTCGTTCCATAATTGTGATGCTCTGTAGGAAAAGGAGGATCGAGCTGCTTTCTTTTTGTATTGAGGCAAGCTAAATAATGTGCTGGTACAGGATCGGAGGTTATAGGAAGTGGTAACAGCTGGGGAGAGCATTCTGCTCAGGTAGGGTGGGAGCTTTCCAGAAAAGCTCTTAAACACAAGGCAGGAAAGATGGAGGGTGCGTCTGGATTCCAGCGACAGCCAGTTTAGTTCTTTTAGCATGTCACAATGGTGGGTCCTGTAGTTACATTGTAGCACAAAGCGGCAGAACGAGTTATACAATGTATTTAGTTTATTAAGGTGAGTTTGCAGTGCAGCTGCATATACTACACCCCCTTAATCAATGATTGGCATCAGCATTTGCTGTACAATCTTTTCCTTTACTGTAGGGCTGAGGCAGGATTTGTTTCTGTACAGGGCACCTAGTTTTTGATAGAGTTTAGATGCAAGTTTTTCTATGTGGCAGCCAAAAGATAGATTGGGGTCTAACAACATACCCAAGTATTTGAAAGAGTGGACTGAGCTCAGTGTGCAATTTGATTTTGTTTTGATGCGTCAATGGGAATTTTGTAGTTTGTGTAATTTAGGTCCTGTTCCAAAGATCATTGTGACAGTTTTGTCAGTGTTTAGGAAGAGTTTGTTTTTTGAGATCCACTTTTCTACCTCTGTGAACTGGTCTTGGAGCACTGCTTCAAGCTGCAGCAGATCAGATTTGCTTGCATAGATTACCGTGTCGTCTGCGTACAGTTGAGGATTTGCAGACATTTGGCAGATCCTTTATAAATAATGTGAATAGTAGGGGGCCGAGAATGGAACCTTGGGAAACACCACATGTGACTGGGAGAGGGAGGGAGTCGCTGTCAGAAAACATAATTTATGCTTACCTGATAAATTTATTTCTCTTGTAGTGTATCCAGTCCACGGATCATCCATTACTTATGGGATATTCTCCTTCCCAACAGGAAGTTGCAAGAGGATCACCCACAGCAGAGCTGCTATATAGCTCCTCCCCTAACTGTCATATCCAGTCATTCGACCGAAAACAAACAGAGAAAGGAGAAACCATAGGGTGCAGTGGTGACTGAAGTTTAATTAAAATTTAGACCTGCCTTAAAAGGACAGGGCGGGCCGTGGACTGGATACACTACAAGAGAAATAAATTTATCAGGTAAGCATAAATTATGTTTTCTCTTGTTAAGTGTATCCAGTCCACGGATCATCCATTACTTATGGGATACCAATACCAAAGCTAAAGTACACGGATGATGGGAGGGACAAGGCAGGATTAAGCGGAAGGAACCACTGCCTGAAGAACCTTTCTCCCAAAAACAGCCTCCGAAGAAGCAAAAGTATCAAATTTGGAAAATTTGGAAAAAGTGTGAAGCGAAGACCAAGTCGTGGCCTTGCAAATCTGTTCAACAGAGGCCTCATTTTTAAAGGCCCAGGTAACTAAGTATAAAACACCACACTCCTCTTACGACCTCCATCTTGGTTGAGGCTTGCAAGAGAATGACTGGATATGACAGTTAGGGGAGGAGCTACATAGCAGCTCTGCTGTGGGTGATCCTCTTGCAACTTCCTGTTGGGAAGGAGAATATCCCATAAGTAATGGATGATCCGTGGACTGGAAACACTTAACAAGAGAAATTGAGACATATTGTGATCGATCCGATACATATGATCGAAACCAGGTTAGCAGATGATCACCAATACCTGAGTTTTTTAGTTTGAGAAGTAGTATGTCATGGTCTATTGTCAAAGGCCTTTGCAAAATCAAGGAAAATAGCTCCAGTTAGGTCTCCTTGTTCCATGCCAGTTTGGATGTCGTTGCAAACTTTTAGAAGGGCAGTTGTAGTGGAGTGGTTCGGGGGTGAAAAACTGATTGATCAGGGGTCAGATAGTTAGATTGTTGGTAAACTCACATAGCTGTGTATGGACTTATTATCCTAAGATATTTGACAATACTGGGAGCAATGATTAGAAACCAAGGTTATCTCACCACTTTTATGGATAGGCACTACTCTTGCAGTCTTCCAAAGTTTGTGTATGTATCCAGACACCAAGGATTCGTTAATTAGGGTTGTGACAGGTTTAGCAATTGCCGGCACACTGAGCTTCAACAGCATTGCTGGGATTTAATCAGGTCCAGACTGGTTTTTCATTTTTAGATTATTAAGGTGTTTCTTAAAGACACTGATGGGTACAGGTCTAAAATTGAACTTCTCTATATTGAGGGGGCACTATGTCTTTAATGGTAGCCATTTCTCTAAACATGGTAAAGAGAAGGATTACTCCACTCCCTTAAAGTAGGTCTTTGTGCAATTTCATACTCGTGCCCCTAAGACTTAAGTCATCTACTTATTTTACTTTTGAATATAGGATTTGAACAAAATGAAATAAATGAAAGAAAGGAACGTTTTCTTCAATATAAATGTATGAATACAATTTATTAATGTTTTACCCTCAAAAAAAATAAAAACAAATAATATTCCCTATCCATAGGACAATTTTAATAAAATTTGATTAAAAGGAACATGAAACCCATTTTTTTCTTTCTTCCATGATTCAGATACAACATACAATTTTAAACAACTTTCCATTTGACTTCTTTTAACAAATTCACTTCATTCTCTTGATATTCTTTCTTGAAAGAGCAGCAGTGCACTACTGGGAGCAAGCTGTACACATCTGGTGCCAAGAGGCATATATGTGCAGCCACCAATCAGCAACTATCTCCCAGTAGTGCACTTCTGCTCCTGAGCCTACACTGGTATACTATTTGACAAAGAATGTCAAGAGAACAAAGTAAATTAGGTAGAAGTAAATTGGAAAGTTATTTAAAGTTGCATGCTCTATCTAAATCATAAAAAAAATTTTTAGGTTTCATGTCCCTTTAAAGGGACACTGAACCCAATTTGTTTCTTTCCTGATTCAGATAGAACCTGAAATTTTAAGCTACTTTCTAATTTACTCCAATTATCAAATTTCCTTCATTCTCTTGGTATCTTTATTTGAAATGCAAGAATGTAAGTTTAGATGCCGGCCGATTTTTGGTGAACAACCTGGGTTGTTCTTGCCGATTTGTGGATAAATTCATCCACCAATAAAAAAGTGCTGTCCAGAGGTCTCAACCCCAAAAAAAACTTAAATGCCTTCTTTTTCAAATAAAGATAGCAAGGGAACAAATAATAATTGAAAATAGGAGTAAATTAGAAAGTTGCTTAAAATTGCATGCTCTATCTGAATCACGAAAGAAAAAATTTGGGTTCAGTGTCCCTTTAATGAATTTCTGTAGCTCAAAAAGTAATAAATAATGCTGAGCACAGCAACAAGACAGTTAAAGGAAAACTAAGAAGTTAATAATTAGGAAATAAGTGGCACTTTTACGGAATAATTACTATAACAGTAAAAGTTTTTAAGACTTCAGGGTCTCCCCCCCCCCCCCCTCCCAATGATGTAATGCAGTGACTAACAGCTCCTGGGAGCTATCAAGCAACAACTATAATCTTACTTAGGTTGATAACTTTCTGCATTACTGTAGTATACAAAATCTTGTCAGGTTTCTTCTGTACACCAGAGCTTTCCAAACTTTTCATGTGGGTGACACACTTTTTAGACCTACATTATTTCGTGACACAGTAATTCACTAGCAAACAGGAGGTTAAACTAACTTGTTTTAGGAGATACGGACACAAGAATGCAAGAATTAAAAAAAAAAAAGTTTAATAACCCCAATAGCTACTTTACTATTTTAACGGGATGTATGAGGTTGATGGGATGAACACAGTTTCTGAATATTTAGTGGAATATTAGATAAAGACACTCACATTTCATCATCAAGCATTTTTAAAGCTTCCATTTCATATATATATATATATATATATACACATATACACACACATACAGGTGGCCCTCGTTTTACAACGGTTCAATTTACACCGTTTCAGAATAACAACCTTTTTTCCAGTCATGTGATTGCTATTGAAAAGCATTGAGAAGCAGTGCATTTATTAAAATAGCCAGTAGGTGGAGCTGTCCGCTTGTGTTGCAGCAAAGCCAAGTAATCTGAAATGAATCAGTTTAACCAGACCTGAGCTATCGAGCAGATTTCAAAGGAACAAGATCTTCCTGTCTATAAATCAGTCCAGATTGGAAT
Source organism: Bombina bombina (assembly GCF_027579735.1). NCBI lineage: Eukaryota > Metazoa > Chordata > Amphibia > Anura > Bombinatoridae > Bombina > Bombina bombina. Next base: position 96,975,327 of record NC_069507.1, read on the forward strand.
GCCTAGAAAGATCTGTTTGCAGAAAAATGCAAGTGAAGTCTGTGTTGTGTGATTATTTTATTAGGTTTATAATGCTGTTTAGCATTTAAAGTCTTCATTTCAAAGCTTTAAAAATAATGTATTAGGTGTTACTTATGCCAATTTTGAGAGGGACCTGGAACCTATCTCCCTCACTTCCCATTGACTTACATTATAAACTGGGTTTCAGTTTACAACGGTTTCGATTTACAACCATTCCTTCTGGAACCTAACCCCGGCGTAAACTGAGGGCTACGTGTGTGTGTGTGTGTGTGTGTGTGTGTGTGTATGTATATATATATATATATATATATATATATATATATATTATTTTAAGAGCAGGAACAGCTGCAAAAAAAAGAAAACCCACTGACTTCTGACTTCAGCTTAGAGTTTAAGTTGCTGTCCTCAGAGCTCTGCGATTCCGACTGATTACTGCTCGCGTTGCAAACACACTGCTGCCTCACTCACTGACTACACGTGCCGTCACGAGCCGATGTTCCACCAAAGCCGCCAATGGGAATAGTTTCAGTTCCCGCTAAGCAGCGCCAATACGTAAAAATAATCTGTGACCCACTAGGTATCAATCACGTGTCAACCACGTGATATACGTAGCAGGCAGGCGGAAAGTCGGAAACCAAGAAAAATGTAAAAAGATTTTTAAATTCAAAAAAATTTGTGCTGAAGCAGGGACACACCTACACACTGCCCCCGACACACTAATGTGTCACGTCACACAGTTTGGAAAGCACTGCTGTACACTCTCACTGGTTCCTACATTTGAAATGTGCATGGGTTCATTTCAATTTGAAATATGAGCATTATGCAATATACTTCCTTTAGCAAAGTTGCTTCTAGTAAAAGTTATTGTTTTACAACGGCATACATACATATCCTGTGAGGGCCTGTGCACCAGTATTCAATAATATTGCCTGCTCAGAGAGAGCAAAGAAAAATTGATAATAAGAGTAAATAAGAAAGTTGTGTTAAAATTGCATGCTCTATCACAGTGTTTTTCAACCAGTGTGCCGTGAGAGATCCTCAGGTGTGCCGCTGCAGACTGACAACAGTGTGACATATTTATGAAATTTTGCTTGTTTTTTATTCTGGGCCGTTTTTTTTTTTTTGAGTGAGATGATGACCGAGGGTAACAGCACAGCGGCAGCTCGCTTCTCCGACCCGTGTTCACACTTGGAAGGAACCCCCACCACAACACGTGTCTAGTGCCGGCTCTACACGCCGCGACACTTCAATCCCCTTTGCTCCTCCTCCACAACAGTTCCAGCCATCGGGGGGTCCCTCTTTCAAATTTTGAAATATTGGGAGGTATGTGACAGGCTCATCGGGCATCATTTACAACCATGACATATTGACATTCATTATGATTGTTTGTGAATGAATGTCAATATGTCATGTATAGTTTGTAGAAGGCATGGCATGACAGCACAGTACAGTGTGTGTATATATATATATATATATATATATATATATATACACACATATACATACACACACACACTGTATTAGGCTACAATGTGTGATATATATATATACATACACACACACACACTGTATTAGGCTACAATGTGTGATAGAGATATATATATATATATATATATATATATATATATATATACACACACACACACACACACACACACACACACACACACACTGTATTAGGCTACAATGTGTGATTTTGTAAAATGGGATGGTGGTGTGCCGCAGGATTTTTTAATGTAAAAAAGTGTGCCCAGGCAACAAAAAAAAAGGTTGAAAATCACTGCTCTATCATGAAAGAAAAAAAAAATGGGTTTTGTGTCCCTTTAAGTAGATGGCCGGTAACCAATCCAGCTCTGAGTAATACAGCTGTGTAAAGCTAGATTTACTTAATCATGCAGCAATGTAGTGAATTAATTTAGCCCAAGTTTCATTTTTATACAATATAAACCGTAATTCGTTTCCACAAACAGGATTTAAATGATCAAAAAGGTCAGAACACTTGTGGCAATTTACTATCTGTATAAAAATATTAGATATGTGAAAATATTCAGACTTTGTCATTCATTGTGCAAACTAAGTTATCCTGTTTCCAGTAATCATTTAGTTCCAACATCAGATATATTAGACAAGAAGCGCAACAACAACAAAAAACCTTCACATAACGAATAATGAAGTTCAAATATTTAAATATATAGAAAATATGGTCTAGAAATCTTAAATTACTCCTACAAAAGATACTAATTTGCTATGTGCTTCCACAAAAAAAAAAAAGAAATAACAAAAAACAACATATAATATTAAACAATATATATATATCAATTTTACTTTGTGATTTCAAAGCCAAAGACTGTCTACCTTGTTTGCCAAATGCAGGGCCTCTATGGTTAGTTTCTATAGTGTCTTTTTACATATTGTTATTTTTTCTGCTTAGAAAAGAGGCGTTCAATGGGTACGTTTACCAGATCTGAAGAACTGCTGAACTCACCCTCTAAATATTTAAAAGTCTTTTTGAACTTCTAAGACTTCTAAGTTATTAATCAAAACCCTTCCCCTTAAGAAATTTATGTTATTGCCTCAAGGCAACCAAAACAAACCCAAATACACCAGAAAAGCCTGCTAAAGATTAACAGCACATGTTCTTGAGAGCTCTATTTTTTGTGTGTTCCTGTCAGATCAACCACAAAATATTTAATACTGTGAAGGCCAAATCAACTAGCTAACCAACATGTGTCAGTCATTATATAAATCGTAGCACTCTGTTTCACTTTGTCATGCAAATACCAGTGATATCGCTGGAAATATTCAGATCGGAGGCCATGTCTACAGAAAATATAAATACGATTATAACATGCTAAACAGAATATACTAACAGAGAGGCTTAGATAGATTGTACTTTTGGGATTACGTACGAGCACTTTCCCTCTTCACATTTCTCCTGCAAAGGCAAAGACAAGACTAGTTTCCAGTAAGGTGGGAGGGGTTTTAAGAGCTCTGGGAGTTATGGGTTCTTTGCCTCCTCCTAGTGGCCAGGAGTATAATTCCCAGGAGTAATGGATCGTGGGCTCTCACCACCATTATGAAAGGAAAAAAAAACTTGCCATTTACAGCCATTGTCAAAGTGTGCATAGCAGTAGCGGACCTAGTCAACAGAGGGCCCCCCCCAAACGATAAAAAAGGAACGTTCTTAACTATTCCATCCTCATCCTCATCCATATTTCCAGTATAGTTGGAGGTTTCAACTTATAAAAAAACAGCTATTTTAAATAAAAAAATAAAAGTTAAAGCTATTTATAAACAATTTATATGATCCAGCGTGTAAAACCGATATTTAGGAGTACTGTACATTAAAAGTGAAGAAAAATACTATACAATAAAAGGGCAATAAAAAAATGTGTTAGAACATTTATTGCATTACTGCCTGCAAAAACTTAGAATTTAAAGGGACAGGAACCGCATTTTTTCTTTTCTTTCATGATTTGGATAGAACATACAATTTTAAACAACTTTCCAATTTACTTATATTATAAACTTTGTTTCATTCTCTTGCTATCCTTCAGCAAATGCTGAAGGAACAGCATTGTATTACTGGCAGCTCGCTGAACACATCTAGTTAGGCAATCACAAGAGACAAAATATATGAAGGCACCAATCAGCAGCTAGCTCCCACTAGTGTAGAATATGTGTGTATTCCTTTTAAACAAGGGATGCTAAGAGAACACAGCATGCTCTATCTGAATCATACACATTTTATTTTGGCTTTCCTATCCCTTTAACACTTGCATAGGGGTTATATAGAATATCAAAGCCACCAATGCACTATTAGTCCAGTGTGAGAAAAAAAGCTGGTGAGTCAATCTCCATAAAATCTCAGATTTTAAAGGGACATGAAACCCAAATTTTTTCTTTCGTGATTTAGGAAGAGCATGTCATTTTAAACAAATTTCTAATTTACTTCTATTATCTAATTTGCTTCATTCTCTTGATATCACTTGCTGAAAAGCATATCTAGATATGCTCAGAAGCTGCTGATTGGTTGCTGCACATAGAGGCCTTGTGTGATTGGCTCACACATGTGCATTGCTATTTCTTCAACAAAGGATATCTAAATAATTGAGCAAATTAGATAATAGAAGTAAATTAGAAAGTTGTTTAAAATTGCATGCCCTATCTGAATCATGAAAGTTTAATTTTGACTAGACTGTTCCTTTAACTGCAGAGATTAAAACACGTTTCATGCAAACAACAGTGAAATAATAAATTGCTCTAGCATATTAGTGCCTTTTATTAATGATATTTTATGTCATTTTAAATGGAGATTGCTACTTAATTTATGCGCTTGCAGTTTTAGGAGTAAGTTAAAGGGACACTGAACCCAATTTTTTTCTTGTGTGATTCAGATAGAGCATGCAATTTAAGCAATTTTCTAATTTACTCCTATTATTAAATGTTCTTCATTCTCTTGCTATCTTTATTTGAAATGCAAGAATGTAAGTTTAGATGCCGGCCCATTTTTGGTGAACAACCTGGGTTGTTGTCCTTGCTGATTAGTGGATAAATTCATCCACCAATAAAAAAAGTTCTGTCCAGAGTTCTGAACCAAAAAAAAAAAGCTTATATGCTTTCTTTTTCAAATAAAGATAGCAAGAGAACGAAGAATAGGAGTAAATTAGAAAGTTGCTTAAAATAGCATGCTCTATCAGAATCACGAAAGAAAAAATTTGGGTTCAGTGTCCCTTTAACATTTTAAAATGCAAAGTACTGCGGTCTCGGTTTGAATTTCTAAGATATTTTGTTAAAAAACCATCTGTTATCCTGCATGTTGCGTTTAGTTAACCTGTTTGGCATCACCAGATCACACTTTTGAGAACAGCTGAATCAAAAATTGTGAGTTCTTATGTATATTAAAAAAACACATTATTTTATTGTATATATGTGATCATTTACAGTAATGATACACTGAACTGGGAGATTAGATTTGTAAACTGTTTGATGTATGAAGAAAAAAAAAAAAAAAGTTTATATAGTAGAAGTTACTATACTTAATTTTTGGCCTTCATTTAAGTTTCAGGACCTGAGAAAGTGGTGTTTTCCCAACAAGCTAAGGTCACAGAGACTGAGGGCGGTCATCCTCCGCTCCATGTGCGGTTTACAGCTGGGATAATGAAAACAGAAAGCAAAGTGAAACAGACCACATGGGGCGGGGGAGTCTATGCTTACACAGCAGAAGAAAATAAAATGACATTTAACTTAAAGGGACACTCAAGTCAAAATTAAACTTTTATGATCAGAAAGAGCAGCAATTTTAAACAACTTTCCAGTTTACTTCCATTAACTAAATGTGTACAGTCTTTTTAAATTTCACTTTTTGAAATGAATTTCACCAGATCCTACTGAGCATGTGCAAGAGTTCATATAACATACGAGTTTGTGATTGGCTGCTGGCTGTCACATGATACAGTGGGAGTGGAAATAGTCTGAACTTCAAATAAGTAATAGTTTTTTTTCTGACAAATTTCAAAGTTATGTCTAAGTGCTATTGCATTGTCTTTTTATCATGCATTTGTTCATTATGCAAATCTACTGTATTTACTGGTCCTTTAAAGGGAACCCATTTTTTTTTTCTTTCATGATTCAGATAAAGTATACAATTTTAAACAACTTTCCCACTTTTATTATCAAATTTGCTTCATTCTCTTTGTATCTTTTGTCTGTCAACGATCAGCAACACATTACAAGGAGCTAGCTGATCACATCAGGCGAGCCAATGACAAAAAGTATATAGGTGCAGTCACCAATCAGCAGCTAGCTCCCAGCAGTGTATTGCTGTACGGTATATTTAAAAGCCTAAACTTTTCTGATGAAGCCAATTAGGGGAAAATATATAAATGAGCTATAAACTTGGTAACTGGTAAAGTAGTTGTAGCAACATTATAGGGATTAAAGGGACAATACACAATATCAATTAAATTAACTCTCAATCCTATAGACTGTGAGCTCTCCGGAGCAGGGCCCTCTTCCTCCTGTGCTAGATTTGTTTAGTTCTGTTATGTTTTGTATTTTATCACAAATCTTTGTCATTGTATATCCCTATCATTGTACCCAGCGCTACGGAATTTGGCGGCGCTATACAAATAAATGATGATGACAATAATAATAATAATCATAATAGTGTAACTTCAAGTTAAAATACACATTTTCTTATTTATTTTTTAGCCATAGGTTTTACTTTATTTTTCACAATTTTTGAAAAACATTTCTGTACGCACATAAAAGAATTACTTTCAATAGTCGTCTATCTTTTACTGGCTAACTCCATGGTTAGATATGCGCATGCGCGAGGCTGCCATTCAAAGAGGGTTAGAATTGATCCCAGGTGGCTTCTAACAACTATGCGAATGCCCACTGCTTCGTAGTGCTGCTGACGAGGATGCGTTACTGTGCATTATAGTTAAGTAATGCACAGAAGAGGAAAGAACGTCATTAAAAATGTACTATTTTAGGGGTATACTTTTTCTATGAGGGAGGGATTATTTATTTAGCGTTTTGGCACACACTAACACGAATGCACACAATGTAACTATAGGTTTATTTTATATGCACAACGCTACAGATAGGCGCAGGGGGGGCGTGTTTCTTGCTAGCGTTTGCTCAGCTATACTCTGAGGGTGTCCCCCATCACACTACATAACAGCGCTTAAAAGGGACACTCTACTTGAAAAATGTCATTGTTTAACAAGATAGATAATCCCTTTATTACCCATTCCCCAGTTTTGCATAATTAACAAATGTTATATTAATACACTTAATTTCTAAGATTACCTTGTATCTAAGCCTATGCAGACTGCCCTCTTATCTCAGGTCTTTTGACAGATTTCCATTTTAGTCAATCAGTGCTGACTCATAAATAACTCCACGGGAGCAAGCACAATGTTATCTATATGACACGTGAACTAGCGCTGTCTAGCTCTGAAAAACTGTCAAAATGCACTGAGATAAGAGGCGGCCTTCAACGGGTTAGAAATGAGCTTACGAGCGTACCTAGATTTATATTTTAACAAAGAATACCAAGAGAACAAAGCAAATTTGAGGATAAAAGTAAAATGGAAAAGTTGTGTAAAATCAAAATGCCCGTACTGAAACATACTAAAAAATTTTTTATTTTGGATCGACTGTCCCTTTAAGGAAAATTATAAGGTTAAAATGATAAACTTCTTTACTTTATATTTTGTTGTTAGGAAATCCTTGTTTACTTTTATTCAATATAACATCCCATTTACTATTCCGCTAATGAAAGACGGTGAATATTGCAAAGTTTGGGGGGGGTTTACATCATATAATTATACATTTTAGATTACAATCTCAAAGTGTTTGGCTTTCTTTTTTTTTTTTTTTTTTTAAAAGACGCCAGAGGCTCTCGTGTAAAATGAAATAAGAGACTTTGTGTACCATTGTCCTGTATGCAGACAAGTTGTGAATAACTCCAGTATGCACACCAGGTATGCAGTGCCTAAGGGGGACAGGTAAAAATACAATCTGACCTAATAAGTTACATCAGTAGCAGGCAAAAAAAAAACCCACAATGATTATGGTCATTACAATGTTTTTAACTATTCTTACATTTTAAGGACAGTAAGTTAGTGTTTCATATCCATTTAATAGCAGAACATTTTAACAAGAAATAAGGAGTTCACCAGAGAGGAAGAAAATCCAGCTTAAAAATGTATTATAATAAACAGCAGACATTAATTTGCAACATGAAATAAAACTACTGACCACATGATCTGTCTAGTGGCTAATTATATATAGAGATGTGTGTGTGCATATATTTATTATGTTATAAAGCACATTCTGTACTGCCTCATTTACATTAGGGATAGCCCTAAAAGGGAAGGGAGGTAGATTGTGGATACCCACTATATATATATATATATATATTATATATATATATATACATATACACAAATATACATATACATATATATATATATATATACATACATATACACACACACATATATCTATATATATATATATATATATATATCTATATATACATACACACACACACACATTATTTATATATATATATATATATATATATATATATATATATATATATATATATATATAGTGTATGTGTATATATATATATATATATATATATATATATATATATATATATATATATATATATATATATATATATATAATCTTCAAAGCGAGAATGTGTTCAGAACTAAATATTCCCCGAGTGCTCAAAACATATCGAAGAACACAATAATGGGGAATTCAGGTCCCAATAATCAGTGTATAAATTTTGGACCCCGGTCAGTATAGAAAGTCACTCAGGTTGAAACAGAGCCCATTGTCCCATGGAGAGAGTAAAATCCCCAAAATTCAGAGTGTCAAAGTGTGTCCCGGAGCCTAGTAGTCACAGGTGGAAATGCCAGTTCACAATATTACGTCTGTGATCAACTCTTACCCTCCACTAAGTTGGTGGGGTGCCTGGGAACACTTCCGTACTTCTACTCGAATAGGTCGATGAAACCCTTCCTAGGGGGTGCAGTCTGTGTTTCCCTTCTCGGCGTGCCTCAGAGAGATCCGGCGTGGAGACGTTTCCTTAGCGCATCACCCGTGACGTTGCAAGGCTTAACCAAGTGGTATTCCCTGGGGGGGGAACCGTGAGGACAAGGAGCCGGCTCTGTATCCCAAGAGTGGCTTTTGCAAGTAACTGGTGCAATGAAGCGGTAAGCCCAACCGCTAGAGAAACATAAAGTCAAAAGAAATATGCACCAATGAGGCGTAGTATCTGCTGAAGTAAAAAATGTTTATTGTACAATCCAAGAGTAATGTACAAACGACAATACTTAACTATTAAAATAATTCACTAAAAAGGTACAGAAAAAGGACATTAGTTAATTAATACAAAAATATATGTGCAACAAAAAGTTAATTTAGAAAAACTACCCTAATTGTGTGCAATACTGAGAAAAAAAAGTTTAAAAAAAAAATCATACTGGGTGTCCCTAGTCTATTAAAAACTCAGAGGCAGCCAGTTCTACAGACAAATCCTAGCATAGTATATCGTTAAGCAAACACAGGGATATAAAGAACATCTAACATACTCAGTTTCAAAATAATGTATGTCCCTTTAAAAAGTGCTAGTTAGCCGTTGTAAAATGATGCAAAAATCCCACTGTTATGATGTAAGTGTATACAGAAAATAGGCAAACAATACTTTAATGCTAATGGTCTTGTCGGCACCAACTACGTAAGGAATGGGTCTTCTTAAAACAGATATTTACACTGTGTGTAGTCAGGTAATAAACATATTTAACATATGCAAATTAGGCTCTTAAGGAAATAAACCCGCCTAATGTCTCACACGGACCATCATGACCAAGTGTAACCCAAAAAAGTTCCATAAAATCCGTCACTTCCCATGGGTACGTTGGTAAACAAACACATTTTCAACAGTCAAAATATATGAAACGGTCTCAATTGGTATACAAGACCATCATCCTGTGGAGCGGCGTTTAATAGTTGTAGTAGGGGCAGTACTACTATTCGTGCAGCACGTGCGGTGGCATCAGGACCCAAGTGCTAGAGGGGGACCCATAAAAGCCAGCCTATACATAGGCATACACAGAATGTGTACAATCCTAATGCAGGGGAGCTTTTTATTAGTGTAAGTTGCAGGTCCATCTATCTATCCTCAAAATTATTATATTGAGCAGAATGTATTTTATTACTTTTGCTGTTTATTGAGTAAAATGTTGCACCAGGGCCCTCTGTTAAGTTGGTCCGCTACTTGCGCGTTTCAGGATACTCCCTTAAAAAAAATATAAATATAAATATATATATATATATATATATATATATATATATATATATATATATATATATATATATATATATATATATATATATATATATATATATAAATACACACACACATACATATGCATGCATACATACACACAAATATATATTTTTCCTTTAAGAACTGTTTGCTCCAATGAACATGATACAACAACAATATTAATATACAAATGTATACACTATTTTATTAGTATACAAATTAAACTAAGTATCTATCTATATTGTACAGTATCAGTCAAGATTCTGTACCACCACTATGGCCCGAGCAGGAAACCGCTGATTGGCAGTCACATGCAGACATGTAGATACTCCTCTTCTCATTGGTTCAATGACTGTGTCCTACTTTAGGAGCAGTAATACACTGTGCTGTAGTAACATAGCTGTCATGTGACCATTTGTGTAAAAACAAAAACAAAAATATTAGTTAATGGATTTTTTATTAGTATTAAAAAGGCACGTTAAACAAATCTTATTCCACACTCCCTACAGTGACCAGTAAACAATATTTGTAGTTTTTTTTTTTTGAATGCTATAAATCAAATAACTGGTTTAAGAAATTTGCAGCATCTTGAAACCTAGGTTTTCATGCAAAGCAACATTTAAGTGTGTGAGAACTGCAGAGAAGGATTAAACATCCAGGACAACATTCTGGCTTAGCAACACTGCAAGACTTTTCAACACTGTAACCTAAATTTCTGCCTTACATTCTTAAAATAAATAAAGAGGATTATAAAGACTATTT